>NW_021411713.1:0-281 GCF_001605985.2 Dendrobium catenatum | reverse complement strand
TTATAAAATGCTTTAATGGTATGCAGTGGAATAAGTTATTGAGCAGAAATATACTATTTCAGAATGTAATCAAATTATCAGAGATTATTTAGAGCTTTGTTTTGAATTTCTAATTAGCATTATTTTTAGGAGCCAAAATAATTTTCTAATTTGAAAAAATAAACTTCACATTTTTTTAATTCACCTTGTTAAACTTCTCAGAAAATTTCTAAATATTCAGAATTCTCATATCTATAACATAAAAAAAATTATATGGTGATAGTTTATCAATGTAAAGTTGT
>NW_021411712.1:0-221 GCF_001605985.2 Dendrobium catenatum | reverse complement strand
AAGGATAATAAAATAGCAATTAACCCAAGATAGAACCAAGAGTTGACTAAATGATGCAATAAAACTGCAAAATAGAAAGAACCAAACATCAAAAACTAACTAATGCCACAACAAATACCTGACAAGGAGCACAAACAAATAGAGCGAAAAGAGATAGATTTAGAACCCAACATTCAACATACCTGTGTTGACCTCATTTTTGTGTGAGGTCACTAAGACCC
>NW_021411711.1:0-235 GCF_001605985.2 Dendrobium catenatum | reverse complement strand
GAGGAGCTTGTTTAACAGGAATGGCATCGTGCCGAACTCCAAGTTTGTGTACCGCTACCTCATCAGGAAAACCTGGCATTTCATTGTATGTTCAGGCAAAGCAATCCCTAAACTCAGACAATAATTGGATTAAATCTTGGGTTTGACTCTCACTCAGCAGAGTAATTATAAAAATGGGACGGGGGTCATCATCATTTCCTAGGTTAATTTCTCTTAACTCATCGACTGTTGATTT
>NW_021411710.1:0-1234 GCF_001605985.2 Dendrobium catenatum | reverse complement strand
TTTTTTTGCGTTTTAATTTTCTAGAAATTACATATTGGTATAAATCTATGATTGATGTTACGTTGTGTTAATTAGAGTGTCATCACCATCATTATAACTTTTTATAAGATTATTAGCTTCCACATCAAGTGATAGTTTTGCTTTCACATTGGTGCCTATGGACTGTTCAGTTAGGCTTTATATCCATTATCAATCTCTTAGATTCTATGTTATTTTCTTAAGTAATTTTAATTACATTACAACAAAAAACATAAAATCACTTTATCATTCTTTAATTTTTTTTATTTAAAAGCTATGTTTAAAGGTTTTATAACATTTGGTCAATCCTTTAAAAAGTTTGAGAGTTTTTTATGGGGTTTAGGGTTAAGGTTGTTAGAGCTAAAAGTTGAAATCAAGGCCATTTATTCCCTTTATTTGATTCCAATGGCTGTGATTTCATCATCCCTGACATTTAAACCAAACAAATGAAAGTATCACTTGGATTAAATCTCATACAGTTAGATCGTAGCCTTTCAATCCAAACTATGGAAGATTAAATGGCTCTGATTTCCCATTGACATGGTTTAATGGAAAACATGTGGAAAGATTGTGCCACCGTCATTCAATCATTACAATGATTGTGCCACCATCTATTTATGGCTAATGATTGCTCATAGGATGTTTACTTAATAAAAGTTCATAGTATTTACATTTCTAAGCTATTTTTGATGATTTAAAAGACTATGGATTTAGAATAATCTCTACATTCATTTAAAATTAAAATTAAATAAATACAATAGATATGTAATGAATCATTTCAATTATATTACTTGACATTTTTCATTAATAACTCATTAAATATTCATCCATTTGAGCTAAAACTAGGTGGGGATAATTTTAAGCATCTTCTGGATATTTCATAATTTTTCCAACCCCATTTGACTTCAATTTTACTTATAATTGAATTTACAAATTATAAGACATAATTTGAACTTTAACTTTGAAAATTTACTATAAAATATATTTCAAGACCCTTTATGTTTTTAAGTACTATATATAATCTTTAAACAAAACCCAATCACTAAAAAAAATGAATTCAAAGGTGTTTTATGACATTATAGAAGGTAATTGAATAATTATTGTTTCCAAATTCTTTCCAGTTGCCCTTTATACATTCAATGAATTGAACTCAAAATTGGTGAGATTGAGTGCTGATATATACTTTATAGACCATAGCTTTATAGAGTCAATTTGA
>NW_021411709.1:0-322 GCF_001605985.2 Dendrobium catenatum | reverse complement strand
CGAATAGGAAATACTTGAAATCAAGTATTTCCTATCATATTTCTCCTAGTTTGGATGTATAAACTTTTTTCAATATCTTGATAATCCTCATTTGCAATTGAAAACTGATTGATTTGGGAGGGAATTCAAATTGGAGAGGGAATCTTGTATGGAAAGTAGGTTGATTTGGGAGGGAATTAGGGAAGTATATATAGGGCTAACTATGGGGTGATTTTAGGGTATGCAGGATTTGTGTTTGATATAGATTTATTTGATGAGTCTTCTAGCGGTTGCTTGGGTTTGTGGAAGAGCTAATCTATCTCTCGAATAGTAGATCAATTAT
>NW_021411708.1:0-298 GCF_001605985.2 Dendrobium catenatum | reverse complement strand
GATAACACAAGCAAGGAAAAGATTGAGGAAAAATCTTAGTTTAAGAATGAGAAGAAGAGAATCCAAAAGGCATTCTGGGCAGAATCTGGTACTGATTCCTCTGAGACTGAACCAGAGGAAGAAACAACAAACCTGTATTTAATAGGGGAAGATCATCTTGAGCAAAGTGATGAGGAAGAGGTATGTAAACCAACTTATGTTGAATTGTTTGAGATTTGTGAGAAAATGCATACATCATATAAAAAACTCAAAAAAACACATACTAGCTTAAAAGTGGAACTTGTAAATTTGCAGAAAG
>NW_021411707.1:0-1830 GCF_001605985.2 Dendrobium catenatum | reverse complement strand
GAAAACATAGTGGGAATTCATAAAAGTATTTGCTCCGCACTTGAGCCAAACTACGTACGATAAGGGATACCACCACGGCTTGATGTTTTTGTTGTTTTAAGGCAGAGGGTTCGCGGCGCGTTGCGGTGGAACCAGGCCGAGAGAAACGCCATGGGATGGCGCGGACCTCTTCCGCCTCAGACATAATGAGACAAAATCCTATTATTGAGCTATTCCAACCCCGCAGGGCTTTTGTGGGGCCGGCTTGGTACCGGTATACCATTGGTTTCCTTAATTCCTCGGGTCTAACGAATGAAGAAGATAATAATCTAGAGCAAGCTGAGTAGATCGGGACCCACGATGGCCCACGACGGAACCATGGGGATTCTTATCGGGCCCTCATCCCTTCCTTCACCATTGCTTTAAGTATAAGATGGTGGCAATTTTCATTTTAAAATGTCACATTTTTTTCCAAATTCTCAGAAACTTCCAAACATTTCAAATATCAATCCAATCAATTTCTCAAATCCAACCATGCTCTGCTACTTATAAATGCTAGATATTACACGTATTATCGTATCTGATTAAGATAGCCTTAATCAAAAGTTCTCTCTCGTGACGGGGGGGTATTAACTATAGGGGCTTGGCGCCTATGGAAACCAGAAACTCAGATCAATAAAGTCCTCACAAAATGAGGGAAATCTCTGGTAGTGTCTTATCTACAAACCCAATCTGCTTCCAAAATTTCCATCGGAACTTATTCCGTTAAAACTCCCTCGCCGAATAAAAAAAGAAGAAATCGCGTGGCGGGGAGGCCGGGGCCGAATTTTCGGAGCCCACATCTCTCCTGAATTAAAAATTCCAACCCAAAAGCCCTAACTCCAACTCCTGTCTACCTGAGTGTTTTGTCTAATTTTGTGTGCAAGTGATGGGAAATAACTGGACCAAGAAATTGGGTGAGCTTCTGATCAAACCTGGATAAACATATACAACTCTTTACACAAGCTTAACCCAATCCAATGCTCTAGTAGGGTTTTTTACTAGGACATAAGCTTTGCTTGAGTTGATTTTCCCTGGTTATTATTATGTACATTTTTGGCTGGGTGCCGCTGCATATTATTTCCATTGCCAACAACTTAAACATGACTTACTGGTTCTAGCTCTGCTTAGATTATTTGTCTTCTCATCTGTTAGACCGGATAACAATGAACCGGCCCAAAGGGGGCTGGCTCATTTGGTCTATAGGAGGCGGAAGGAGTCCGCCTCCTCTGCCTGGTCCACCCGCCCCAATCTTCCAAACAAATCAAATATTCAAACGGAGTGGGCGGCTAGGGATTTGGGGGGGGGGGGGGGAATTAAATTAGAAAAGATCTTGTATTAAGGAGGATGAGGGGGATTAGGGGATATTATGTATTGTTTGATTGGAAATTAGGGTTTCTTGGTCTTTGGGCTCTAGACTCTCTTGTCTAGTGATTTGGGAGAGACGATCCTCCTCTCGAATTGATGATCATTTGTATCTTGCTTCTATGTTTCTTTTGATTTGTTTCTCTTATTGCAATCCATCATTTTGGGGCTGATTTCGTCTAGATTTTACTTTATTCTCACTGTTTTTCTCCAATTAGTAATAGGTTTTCTTGTGAACTCAAGTATTTCCTTTAAGGTTACTTGCGAACTCAACTATTTCCTATCAAATTGGTATCAGAGCAAGTCTTGGGACTAGTGGAGGGGTGTTTTCGGCAAATTCCAGCAGCATTTTTTCGTTGAATAAAAGAAGAAGTTGCTATTTTTTATCCCAAAATAGGGGTGTAAGTGAGCCGAGCCGGCTCGAGCTCGACTCGATAACGAGCTCGC
>NW_021411706.1:0-228 GCF_001605985.2 Dendrobium catenatum | reverse complement strand
CTTAGAATCCATTTTCACCTTCTTGGAGAAGGAAGAGAACCTAGAATTCTTTTTGATCCTACTAGTGAAGGAAGAGAATTTGGAATCACTTTCACCTTCCTTTATGTAGTAGAGTAGTCGAGTCCTTTGACACCAAAGAGGTCTTCTTCCCAAAGCTTCCCTCAAGATAAACCTCACACATGGAGGAACTCAGGTGCAAGTTATTCAGAGAAACCTTGTGGAACTCCC
>NW_021411705.1:0-312 GCF_001605985.2 Dendrobium catenatum | reverse complement strand
TGATGTCAAATAATTTGTTGCAAGTAAGAACAAAAAATATTTCTTTTATTTTTTTTTATATTTTATATTTTTTATTATTATTATTTTTAATTAAACATAAGAAAAAAATAGGATACCAAAAGCAAGTACAAAACAAAAGGAATGCATTTAGATAACAGGCATAACAACATGTATAACAAACTTCTCCCCCTTTTGACAGCACAAAAAGGAGGAGCAACTAAAAGAAAAAAGCAAAAGAAGAAAAACTACAATGCAAACACAAACAATCTAAGCAAACGGGTCCTGATTAGTTGGTGGTGGAGGTGGATTTGG
>NW_021411704.1:0-407 GCF_001605985.2 Dendrobium catenatum | reverse complement strand
AAATTTATGTTGTAGATCACTACCACCAATGTGATATTAAATTTAAAAAATTATATAAAATAATATTTGCGAAAATAATAATAAGATTTACTCAGGCATAATTAACTAACAAGATGATGAGAAAGTTAAAAAAAAAAAAAACAAATGGTTTGTTTTGCTGGTCAAGTTTTTCCAACTTTGTCAGTAAAAACAAAAGAACCAAAATCAAAAACTAAAAACGAAATTCTGATGTAAATTCAAGCTGCATCTGTTTATGAGCTACTTGAAATTAAGAGGAGTTTCGAATTTCAGGCATTATGAGCTACTTGAAATTTAAGAGGAAGGAAGAGAGTACTTTTCAATCAATTTGGTAAGCTCAGCTTCAAAGTTCTTTCCTAATTCAATCTCCTCTGTCAAATGCTTTTGCT
>NW_021411703.1:0-390 GCF_001605985.2 Dendrobium catenatum | reverse complement strand
AACATTAGTGATTATAATTATTTATAATAATAAATTTAATAATTTTTTTCTTCTTAATAATTGTTGCAGGCTAGAATATACGCGGTGGTAGAGTTTACAACTTCACGTCTGAGCGTTGCACGAATATTCCACACACAAACAGAAAAGAAAATGAACACCAATTTTTTACGCGGAAAACTCGAAAGAGGGAAAAAACCACGGGGCCACGCCCAGTTGAAAAGTTTCACTAGTGTTTTGTAAATTACAAGAAGCTGATTCGTCCCACAAGTTATAACGATCAGATTACAATCCGTTTCTTCTAACTTGAAACAAATTTACAAAATTCTGCAGAATTCAGGCGGCGGAAAGAACTTCGACGGTGGTCGAGGAGGAGATGATTCTCCCTTTCCC
>NW_021411702.1:0-266 GCF_001605985.2 Dendrobium catenatum | reverse complement strand
TTTGTAGTCAATGTGGTTTTCATCTCCTAATCTCCTACATGATAAAAATATTTTGTGATTGTGTCTCTTTCTCTAACCTATTTTTAGTGGCATAGTTTTCTTTTCTAATAAAAAATCTATCTTAAATTAAAGATTGTTTATGAAATTGAGATCTTTTCTTAAGCTTGCTTAAGATAATCTATCTTGTATTTATATTGTTTAAAGTCTTTTTGTCACATCAAGATCCCTAGTTACTCTTGTCTTTGATTATTAATTCTGCTTGTGGT
>NW_021411701.1:0-303 GCF_001605985.2 Dendrobium catenatum | reverse complement strand
AGGAAAAACGAACTCCAGACTACGAAGACTTCAAATAAAATTCAGCATGCGATATTTTGTATAATTTGAAGCTTGCACTTTTCTTAGAAATCAAATTAAAATGGAGTGATTGTATTTTGAGTGAATAAAAACATACACACACATAATGACATCATATAAAATTTATACTGGTCGTACAGGACGATTTTCAGTTCGTACTGAATGATCAGACAGTTATCTCCTATAGAGCATATGGAACGAATAAGAACTTGCCCAAAAAATTTTTTTAAGTCCTATTCGTCCAGGACGAAATAAATTATCGTC
>NW_021411700.1:0-248 GCF_001605985.2 Dendrobium catenatum | reverse complement strand
TGTAACGTCAAAGATACATAACTATTAGAGGGAAGAGAAATAAATGCTAAAAAAAAAATGTCTCTACAAATTTTTTAAAAAACAAACATCATATTTTAAAATGAAGGAAATGAAATTATCTAAAACTTTTATTGTCTACAAACACAAAAAGAAATGAGAATCAATCTTTTCTTAATCTTTTGATGATTGTATACTGAAGAAAAGGCTAAATTAGAGAAGAAGTAGATCAAGAAGAAGAAAGTCTACCA
>NW_021411699.1:0-217 GCF_001605985.2 Dendrobium catenatum | reverse complement strand
AAATATGAAAGAATTTGAATTCAAATTTAAATGAATTCGAATTTCAGAATTTTCCAACTTTAGTCTCCAACCCAATTAGGAAACTCAAGGGGAAAGGAGAAAATATGAGGAAGTTTGGAACTAAATCCAAGTGGATCTATTGGAGGGGGCCGGCGGCATCATGAGGGTGGGAATTTAGGGAGAGATTAATGAGGGTTTCCAAACAAGGCTAATTTAA
>NW_021411698.1:0-350 GCF_001605985.2 Dendrobium catenatum | reverse complement strand
GCATCACATTTGCAAAGTTTTTTTCCAAGCCCTGATCTTGGTGTAAATTTTAACTGGAAAAAAAATTGCATTTAAATCTTTTGATCAAAATTTTATAAAAAAAAATTTAATAATTTATTTTAAGATGAATGTATTAAAAATAAAATGACTTTTAGATATATGTTATTGAATTGTATTTAGAATATATCATCTAATTATTTAGAATTATTTCTAGTATATCACATGTTTGAAGCTAATAGTGGGTGTGATCCTCATTGGAAAGGCCAAATGAGGGCATGTGACACATAGGGTCTCCACTCATAAATCTAGGAAAGTATGCCCATGAGGTAGCTACAAAGGGAAGCAAGTAA
>NW_021411697.1:0-336 GCF_001605985.2 Dendrobium catenatum | reverse complement strand
TTTCATAGTAGCTCTGCGCATCTGTTTTTGAGTTGAACTATTTGGAAGAATCAGTTCTGAAGCAAATTCCAAAGCCAGATCCTGGTCAGTCAGTTTGTTTCGTTCCGGTCGCGACCTGGTGCGAGCGGGATCGGGTCGGGTCATGACAATTCAAGTGGTATCAGAGCATTGGTTTTGGAATTTGGTTGGATTGTAAAACAGAGCTATAGGAAGTGATCTGTAGTGAGTCGGTCTGTGGTAGTTTTGGTTTGTTTGGCTTTTTAATGTGTTGTTTTTGTGATAGTTTTCTGGATTTTTTATGGATTTCTGTATGGATCAGCCAGACCCAGACATGAC
>NW_021411696.1:0-314 GCF_001605985.2 Dendrobium catenatum | reverse complement strand
TACTATGAAGCAAAATTTCATAAAGAAATCATTGCATGACTTCATGAGATCAACGATAATGATCCAAAGATAAGTACGGAATTATAGCAATATGTACTATGATATAATGGAAGCATTGAAACTTCTCTTATTGTAGCAAAGGATCTTATCCTTTGTAAACAATATCTTTTCTCCACAATTTGTCCATTGGGCAAGATAAGGCCTGAGAATTGTCAGTCTTCTGACACGTGGCAGTGGGCCCTTATTTGTAGACGTTGACTTGGTCAAAAAGTCTAAGTGAAATTCAGCATTGATGTCATATGTCCTCACAGTCC
>NW_021411695.1:0-257 GCF_001605985.2 Dendrobium catenatum | reverse complement strand
GCCATGAAATCATTTCTATTGGTTTTCAAATGTCATTCCAAACTTATTGAGCCTGATTCCAACCCTTGGGTCAACCTGGTTGACCAGATCAACCAAGATCGACCCAAATGACCCTTAATGGGCCCAAAAAAAGCCCATTTAGTCAAATCAAACCCTACAAACCTTGGGATCATATCCAGTAGACTCTAAATATCCTTTAAAATTGATTGAACCCATTTCTAGATCCTGGACCCACTTGGTTGACCAAGTCAACCAAT
>NW_021411694.1:0-341 GCF_001605985.2 Dendrobium catenatum | reverse complement strand
TTGGAGCTGGAGCTAGGACAACCGGACCCAAGCATCAATCGTCCCCACCCATCTGGTAGGGGCGCTACGGGCGGAACCACCGGGTCGTAGCCCCCGGTGCTGTAAGTTTACTAAAACTTAGGAAACCTTTAGGGGCCTAGTTGGTTGCACGCCTCCTTCCCTTATGGCCTTAGAAACTTCAATTATATATTTAGGATTGCTTTTATTTTTTTTTTTAGATCCCTAAAACCCCGTGACATCCGTATAGAAGTCTTAGGAATTAGAAAAATAACATCACTTTCGATCCTACAACATTAGCGACATCTAAGGACAAAACTTAAGGACCGAGTCTTAGAAAACAT
>NW_021411693.1:0-258 GCF_001605985.2 Dendrobium catenatum | reverse complement strand
TAATGAATGTAATGCATTGCATGTGAGCGACCATAGACAACACAATGAATTTATGAATTCAATAAAAGAAAGTCATGATAAATGTTTCAGCCTGACTGCAAGCGATGATTAGTGATATGCAAGAAATGTAGCATGTCTACAAGCAGAGCGAGAAAATTGTAATGGAAATAACCTTCTTGCTGACAATGTCATTTAATAAACACACCCAACTCCTGCAAATAATGATAGTGGGCATGCAATGATCGCAAAGGCAACTTC
>NW_021411692.1:0-407 GCF_001605985.2 Dendrobium catenatum | reverse complement strand
GGAGAAACCAATGGTAAAGAAGGGTAAGAAGAAGTTTTAAAGAGCTTTCTGGGCAGACTCAGCTTCAGAATCATCTGAGACTAAAAAAGAAGAAGAAGTCACTAATCTTTGCTTGATGGCAGACAATATGGATCACTCGAATCAAGAAGAGGTATGTGACTTAACCTATGATGAATTATTTGAAGTTTCTAAACACATGCATGATGCATATAGGAAAATGAAAAAGATGCATGCTAGTGTAAGCTTGGAACGAAGAACTCAAGAAGGAACATGAAATCCTTAGGAAAGACCACGCTTTAATAGATGACAATCACATGAAACTACTTGATGAATATGATGAATTGAATAAAAATTTTGAAAACTTAAAAATATCCTATGCAGAACTTGAAAAAGAATTTAAGAATTTT
>NW_021411691.1:0-249 GCF_001605985.2 Dendrobium catenatum | reverse complement strand
GGAGAGAGAGAGAGAGAGAGACAGCTTTCATTTATCACAAGACTTCCATTTCAAGTCTTCAATCCACTGTGTACTACAACCATGCAATTCTTCAGCCGCTTTCCCAAAAAAAAATTCATTAGCCGTAGAGAGAGAGACTAATGGGGTAAACTATAGAGAGAGAGAGAGAGAGAGGGAGAGAGAGGGATGACTTTGGAAAGAGATTTTGAAGCTGTGTGGGTGTTATTTAATTAATTATTATTTAAAATA
>NW_021411690.1:0-261 GCF_001605985.2 Dendrobium catenatum | reverse complement strand
TATTTGAAGATACTTGGATCCTAGATAAGTGTCTTAATAGATGGCCGACTTTTGTTAATCCATTAGAAGCAAATGGGAAGTTAACAATGGATTATTTTATCTCTAGTAGTTACTGGAATCTTAATAAACTTCACAAATTTTTTGGCAACAAATTGGTTCGGCTAATCTGCCATATAGAAATCAGATCAGAGCTTATTAATGATAATTTTGATCTCATTCACATGGAATCTGGTAGAACTATCACATGTATGGTTGCTAGTC
>NW_021411689.1:0-245 GCF_001605985.2 Dendrobium catenatum | reverse complement strand
TTTTGCTGATATTGAATTTAATTTTAAAAATTTTTAATTAAATATAATCTTGAGATTTGTGTCAATCAAATACTTTTTTCATAAATGTATCAAGAGTTATTATCCTTCTATATACAATCAATACACATAACTAAGTTATGTATATATGTATTCTCCAATATTTGCATATTTATTATCTAAATGTTTATATTTATTTATATAACATTTAAATGTTTAAATAAAAATATTCTTAATATTACTTTCTG
>NW_021411688.1:0-222 GCF_001605985.2 Dendrobium catenatum | reverse complement strand
ATATTATTTAATACAAAAGAATGAAGAAAAAAAAATGAGGACGTGAAGAAAAAAAATTTAACTGATAAATATGATAGATATTAGTTGTCGAGCAATATAATAAGAAGATTTCATAATATTAAATTTTTTTTAGAACAGGTTGTCATATCTCAAATGTCAGCAAAATAATACATCTCAAATCCCAAACTATCGATGCCTAGGCAGTGCCCCACTCCCTGGAGT
>NW_021411687.1:0-236 GCF_001605985.2 Dendrobium catenatum | reverse complement strand
CAACTATTTAAAAATTCAAGATTCCTCTTGGCCGCCGTGGGGCCCAGCTAGCGTTGGAGGTAGAGTGGTGCGCACATTTTAAACGCCGCTCAATCACCTAATGGCAAAAGCATTATTTATAGGATAAATAATTAAATTCTATAATTATATAGGGGCTATTTATTGAATATTTTAAATTATGGGAGTTTTTTAATTGAATATTTTTTTTTTGGGAAAATTAGGGGCATGAGCCCATT
>NW_021411686.1:0-236 GCF_001605985.2 Dendrobium catenatum | reverse complement strand
GCTTCCATAGTCGACCTACTCAGCATGAATCCAAATATTAGATATACAAATAGCACGAAATAAAATGGTATGCATGTAACTCCCTTTTTTTTTCATTAAAAATAATGTTACATGAGTCTTTCGACGGAGTCAATGGAGGTGGAGCCCCTAGTGCCCCATTATAGCGCCACCCATATCACTTAGCCAATGCCCAATGATCTAATATAATACAATATAGGCTAATGTAAGTCTTGTAT
>NW_021411685.1:0-222 GCF_001605985.2 Dendrobium catenatum | reverse complement strand
AATTTACTGAACTCATTGAGGACATCGACACTCTTCTTGCTTCTGATGACAATTTCCTGCTTGGAACTTGGCTAGAAAGTGCCAAGAAATTAGCAGTAAATAACGAGGAAACAAGACAGGTGGGTTCTAGTTTTGTCTTTCTGATTAGTAAATGCTCTCTACACTTTGTTATAACTTCGTGCACCTTTTTTCAGTATGAATGGAATGCCAGAACACAAATTA
>NW_021411684.1:0-259 GCF_001605985.2 Dendrobium catenatum | reverse complement strand
TCGAGATTCGTGCCCGATCAAGCTAATTTTGTGATGCCGTGTCAGTTGACCCACTATTTTCAGACGTCGAAGCTCCAGGAGTCCAAAAATATATGCTTCAAAACACCAAAAATTGCGTTCCGAAAATTAAGTGTTTCTCAAAACTTGATCATAGAGGCTTCGTTGAGCTCTGAAAGTTGAAAAATTGAGTTCGAAACATCGAAAAATGTGTTCGGGGACCCCAAAAACATTAAATTTGGTCTTTTTGGGGCGAAAAAAC
>NW_021411683.1:0-346 GCF_001605985.2 Dendrobium catenatum | reverse complement strand
TGATCAGTTTATAACATTTGAATTTGATGTTTTATAAAGGCTCTTTCACGTATTTTGGGATAATATTTTATGTTCTAACCTTAAGTTTTAAATGAAAAATATGTTATGTATTATGCTCTTCCGTACGATCATCTGTTCCAGCCCCGATATAATCGGGCTAGCCAGGCCGGGTCGTGACAGCGATTCAGAGGTGGAGGAGGAAAAGATGCATCTGGAGGTGGCAGAAGTCTCTCTCAACTATGTAGTGGGATTCACTCCGAGTCACACTATGAAGGTTTAGGGAGAGATAGCTGACCGTGGAGTCGTGGTATTGATTGATAGTGGGGCAACCCACAATTTCATTTTC
>NW_021411682.1:0-246 GCF_001605985.2 Dendrobium catenatum | reverse complement strand
CTTTGCGCGGCCGGAACCATTTATAAGTACCCCCGGGAGGGGGGAAAGCAACTGCTCTTCTTCTTGTAACAGGTACCGTCAAAGACCCCATGCACATTTTTCTTAGCGTGGTGGGAAGAAAAATCACGGCCGATGTATCCTCGAAAGAGGGCACCTACAATGCACGCCTTTATTGCGCGTGGTGGGAAGGCTCAGTTTTCTCGTAGTTTTCCCCTAAACGGGGGAGACGCTGGGAGGCTGCCGAAA
>NW_021411681.1:0-315 GCF_001605985.2 Dendrobium catenatum | reverse complement strand
TTCTTCCCCGATCTCTGGTCCTGAAATAAGCAATAAGAATGATTAAACAATGCTTGACAATTATGGTCATTGGTAAGTTTTTGTATTGATATCAGGTTTGTGGATAATTGTGGTACGTGGAACACATTTTTTAGGGTGAGGGATGGGGATAATAAGATGTCTCCTTGGCTAGCTACTGTGGTAAGAGAACCATCAGCAGTGATGATTTTTTTGTTGTTTGGGCAAGGAGTATAATTTATGATGTGGTTCTGTTAGTGGGTCATATGATCTGTGGCTCTTGAATCAATGATCCATAATTCCTTTAAATGATTTATG
>NW_021411680.1:0-321 GCF_001605985.2 Dendrobium catenatum | reverse complement strand
AAATCTAAATTGGGCACTTAAAAGTGCCCCGAGCCTAGCTAATGCAGTGCAAATCTGGACTTACCCCGGCCTGGATTGGGGAGCCAACTAAACTACCTAGGCGCTTTAAAAAATATGTATCAAGTCATTTAATGTTGAGTGGTCGGGACGTTGTTTAGAAAAGTTTGAAGAGTTGGGGCCGACATCTAGAGCAGATCCTAATTGGCCCCTTAGACTTATGTTGGGTTGTTTGATGCTTAAACTAAAAATGCAATTAAAAGTTTTAAAAATTTAATTTGTTATTAATCTAATGCATGCTAATCAACTCAATTAAAGGCTTGA
>NW_021411679.1:0-275 GCF_001605985.2 Dendrobium catenatum | reverse complement strand
TGGGTATAATGGTAGATGCCCGAGACCAAGTCACTATTCTTTCTTTCTCCTCCCTTCCCTCCTGTTGAGTTTTTCAATTCTTCCCGATAAATGATT
This sequence comes from Dendrobium catenatum, assembly GCF_001605985.2. Classification (NCBI taxonomy): domain Eukaryota; kingdom Viridiplantae; phylum Streptophyta; class Magnoliopsida; order Asparagales; family Orchidaceae; genus Dendrobium; species Dendrobium catenatum. The sequence goes on along the minus strand of NW_021411679.1, from coordinate 179 downwards.
AGCTACAAAAGGCGCGCAGCGTTGAACTTAGACAAGTGAAAGGCGATAGTTTGAGTGAACGTGTCACGGCTGATTACTCCTTTTTTTTCCATTTTTGAAATTGGCATTCTATGTCCAATATCTCGATCTTAATCTTCAGTAGAATGATGAATGGAAAAAAGAGAAAATCCTTTAGCTAG
>NW_021411678.1:0-260 GCF_001605985.2 Dendrobium catenatum | reverse complement strand
TTATATATAAAAAAATAAAAAATCACTTAATATAACAAAGCGAGATATAATTTTTAAATATTTTAGACAAGTTTGTATTAAAATCCTGAATTCTAAGGGCATTATATATTAATATTTTTTAAATGGACCAGCTTGCAATCTAATGATCAGGTCTAACTTAAGTTTGGCTCGTTAGCTCATCAAACTTAGTTCATGAGCCATTTGTCTGGACAAACCCGAGCAGGCTCATGAGTCGGCTTGATTCAATTACACCCCTAATT
>NW_021411677.1:0-230 GCF_001605985.2 Dendrobium catenatum | reverse complement strand
TTCCTAATACAATGTATTCTGCTTCTACAGTAGATAGAGCCACTGAATTTTGTTTTCTACTGGACCAAGAAACTAATGAATTTCCAATAAATTGTCATGTTCCAGAAGTGTTTTTCCTATCCACTCTATAGCCTGCAAAGTCAGAATCTGAATAACCAACAATTTCAAATAAAGAGCTAAACTTAGGATACACAATTCCTAAGTTCTGAGTTCCTAGTAAGTATCTTAAA
>NW_021411676.1:0-452 GCF_001605985.2 Dendrobium catenatum | reverse complement strand
TGCGTATATGTAATATTTTCACATGCATTGAAGCTTTTAATGAGAGCATTGGATTCTTATGTCATCTAGTTATACGTCACTCAAAATGAGTTGGTCATATATGGAGATGCTAAAAGGAGTACCCAACAAAGAAAGATTTGATGAAGAAAGTCGTAGGATTCATGCTTCTATGGCACGAGCCGATGATACTCCATTAGAGCGAAAGGCGAATGCAAATGAGATTTTTCGGTGTTGTCTCCACAAATGGTCTGAAGAAGAGGATGATAGGCTCTGGGCTATACATGCTGAGTTGATCGTGGTAAAACTTTTCAGGACACAAAATTTTTTAAATGCTGCAGGTTGGAAATCACTTAAATTAGGTTCAGAGAGGTTAACGGTCATTTTGTTAGCCCTCACTTCTTACAGATGCGATACTACGAGCTGAAACGCCACCGAGACGAGGGTTATTCACC
>NW_021411675.1:0-556 GCF_001605985.2 Dendrobium catenatum | reverse complement strand
GGTGAAAGTGTGGAGCTTAGTAAGCTAAAATTTGAAATTTTTACAACCAAATGAGAATGATAGTGAAAACTCAAGCTTTTGATCTCATTAACAACCAATATTTGGGGTCCCATTTCCTCATCCTTCAGAAGCCAAACTGATCATGAAACTTGCCATGAAACATAGGATTAAGGCCATCTCCAATCGAAAAATTCATTTTTCACTCCAAAATACAGTAATATTCCAAAATGCAGTAACTCGTCTCCAACCGAACTCTATTGTCTAACACCTAAGAAAGAATATGTTGTATATATTTTTAATCAATTTTATGACACTCATTTTTTTACCCAAAAAATTTAGCGTAGGTGAACAGTGCGACGCCAATATTGACTTCGCTCTGTTCACTCCTAGAATTAGGCGTGATATATGACGCTCGATTGAAGCTTTTGGTGGACGACATTTAAGTGGTTCGCGTTCCGTTGCAGATGGTCTAAGGCCATCAACTTGGTATTCTATAATTCAATCTAATTTGAGCTAATATGTAGTAAATTCAATCATATTTAAAGCTACTTCATAA
>NW_021411674.1:0-229 GCF_001605985.2 Dendrobium catenatum | reverse complement strand
TTTGTCTTTGTATTGTAGTTTCTTTCTTTTGCTTTCTACTTTAGTTGCTCCTCCTTTTTGTGCTGTCAAAAGGGGGAGAAGTTTGTTGTACTTGCTATTGTACTTATTATAGTTTGTTAAATACATTCCTTTTATTTTGTACTTGCTTTTGGTATCTTTCTTTTTTTCTTGTGTTTAAGTTAAAAAAAAATTAAAAAAATATAAATACAAAAAAAAAAAAAACAAAAGA
>NW_021411673.1:0-620 GCF_001605985.2 Dendrobium catenatum | reverse complement strand
AATCAATTTGTAAGAAATAAAATTTGAGAATTAACTATAAGATCAAAAGATCAAAGTATAGTTGGAACTAAGTGGGTATTCAAAAATAAAATGAATGACTCAGGAGTAGTAATTAGAAATAAGGCTAGATTAGTTGCTAAGGGGTATAATCAGATTGAAGGGATTAATTTTGTGGAGGCTTTTTCCCCTGTAGCTAGACTTGATGCAATTAGGGTTTTGCTAGCCTTTATCTGTTTTAAAGGTTTCAAATTGTTTCAAATAGATGTGAAAAGTGCCATTTTAAATGGGGTAATTGAAGAGGATGTTTTTGTAGAACAACCTCCAGGTTTTGAAAATTCTAAATATCCGAATCATGTTTTTAAGTTGAAAAAGATATTATATAGATTAAAACAGGCACCAAGGGCTTGGTATGAGAGGTTGAGAACCTTCCTACTTGAAAGATCATTTGAAAAAGTAAGTGTCGATACAACTCTCTTTTTGAAAAGATGTGGAAAGGATATACTCATTGTTCAAATTTATGTCGATGATATCATTTTTGGATCTTTAAATAAAAATCTTTGTGATAATTTTTTTAAAACAATGAGTAGTGAATTTAAGATGAGTCTAATGGAAGATTTAAG
>NW_021411672.1:0-500 GCF_001605985.2 Dendrobium catenatum | reverse complement strand
AATCTTTAGACAAGAGATGTCTAGAGCCCAACACCAATAATCCTAATTTCCAATCAATCAAAACATAATCCCTCCCTAATCGCTTTCATCCTCTTTAATACAACACTTTCCTAATCAATTTTCCCTCCCAAAGCCCTAGCCGCACCCCCTCTCTTGAATTTTGAAATCAAATTGATGGGTGGGACCCTATTTAGGCGGGCAAGGTAGAGGAGGCAAAATATGTCCGCCTCCTATAAAATTGAGCTGACCTTTGGGCCGGCGGCGTAACATTACCGCCCTCCCAAAGAATCACCTTGTACTCAAGGTGAAAACCCGGAAATTATTGTTTCACCCTCTCGTATGGTTCCCATGTGGTCTCGTAGTCCGGAAGGTTTTTCCACTGAATCAACACTTCTTTAATTCCATCTTCTTTCTAGCGAACCCCCATCAGTTCTAAGGGTTCCAGAATCACCTCTAAATCCTCAGTAAGTGTCGCCGGTAGCTCGGGGTTGGTTGTGTAG
>NW_021411671.1:0-295 GCF_001605985.2 Dendrobium catenatum | reverse complement strand
AGGGATTTGGTACCCTAGACACAACACTTCTTTTGAGTTATTGGATTTTCTGACTCTGATTTTGCAGGATGCAAGGTGGATAGAAAAAGCATTTTACTGCTGCACTATCCACTGCTGAAGCTGAGTATATTGCTCTTGAAAGTTGTGTAGCCCAAGTCCTTTGGTTGAAACAACAGGTATTGGATTTAGGCTTACCTGTAGGCACTATCTCATTCTTTTATGACAACACTAGTGCCATATGCATCTCTAAGAATCATATCCAACATTCAAGAACTAAGCACATTGATATTATGCA
>NW_021411670.1:0-279 GCF_001605985.2 Dendrobium catenatum | reverse complement strand
TCGCACCATCAACGGCGTTCCCCTCTTATCCGATCGGAAGTTACAACATTTCGGTCGGGAGCAACTAGGGCTCGCCGGCTGTGAGGCAACTTTCTCCCTTTTGCTGCTTCCTCAGGTCCTTCGTGGGCATTCGACCTTGCCTCTCCGACGACTTTCCTTCCTGTTGGAACGGAAGTTACGACATTTTGATCCAAAGCAACAACGGGAGCTCACCGGCTGTAAGGGTAACTTTCTCCTTTCGTGCGCTTATTCGGCCAAATCCAATAAATCCTGTAGAGC
>NW_021411669.1:0-286 GCF_001605985.2 Dendrobium catenatum | reverse complement strand
ATGGTCTGTAGTTGTAGATGATTGTTTTGAGGAAAATAAAGAAAAATATAGATGATTTGTTCCGCTGCATTTGATGTTTCATAGTTGCTCTGTGCGTCTATTTTTGAGTTGAAATATTTGGAAGAATCAGTTCCGGAACAAATTCCAAAGTCAGATCTTGGTCTGTCTGTTCGTTAAGCTGGTCGCGGCCCGGTGCGGGCGGGATCCGTCTCGGGTCGGGTCGTGACAAGCTTTTGGTGGTATCAGAGTCTTGGTTTTGGAATTTGGTTGGATTGTACAACAGAGC
>NW_021411668.1:0-373 GCF_001605985.2 Dendrobium catenatum | reverse complement strand
TGAAAATGTTTTTCTTGTAGATGGATTGAAGCACAACATGCTGAGCATCGGTCAACTTTGTGACAAGGGCTTCATCATGCAATTTTTTGCAAATTTATGCATTGTAAGTTTAAGTAACAACACTATTTTGTAGAGAAAGAGGATCAACAACGTCTACATGCTTGATTTAAATAACATTGAATGTGCTGCTTCATTTTGCTTAAAAATAGTGGTTGATGATTCTTGGTTGTGGCACCAGAGACTATATCATGCAAGTATGAAAACTCTTAAGAAAGTAACCCAAAAAGACCTAGTTAGAGGTGTCCCCAAACTCAAGTTTTCAAAAGGCCACCTTTGTGATGCCGGTCAACTTGGAAAGCAAGTCCACTCCACC
>NW_021411667.1:0-1106 GCF_001605985.2 Dendrobium catenatum | reverse complement strand
CGCCGGTAATGCGTCGGATCATGCGCCGGAGAAATTTTCGGCGTAAATTTCGCGCCAGAAATAATTTATCGACGCGGCCGAAACTGGCGTATGAAATTCCGCCGAAAAGTTCGACGGAAACTCATTATTCCGTCTGATTATCTATGTTTACCGGCGGATGTTGTCCGCCGGTATTAACGGATTTTCCTGTAGTGTAGGGCGTCGCTGCCTCACTGGATGCTGGGTCGGAGTGTTGGACCAGTCGCCTGGTTGGTGAGCCGAGGAAAATCCGAACTTCATCGGATTCAAAGGGGATTCAGAGGAATTGGACGTTGCGGGGGCAGGTGATTCTCAACTTCATTGAAGCGCTGTAGATCCTGACTCTCAGCTCATTTGCTCGTGCAGTCGTGCCTTAGCTTAACTGGGTTCACGGGTCGGGTCGGGTCGAGGCAACCTGGTAACCAATGCGGGTCAGGTCGGAGTTGGATTTCCTGACCTGTTTACAAAAATGGGTCGGGTTAGGGTCAACTCGTTTAAAACCGGGAAATTCGGGTTCGACCCAAACCCAACGCGCAGACCCATTTTGACACCTCTAGCAATATATCTATAGTTTTGAATGTATTTTTTTTTTTATAATTTTTTATAAAAATCTTATCTCAAGATCCTGTCCGATCAGTTATAGCACACACAAGCACGGGCCGTATGAGTAGGGTCGGACGGGCCGCAGGAACATGCACAGGGAGGGAGAAGCATGCATTGCTCCCTCTCCTCACTTCTCTATGTACGCACAAAGCAGATAGGACCAAATATAATGCCTCTCTTCATCTCCCGCTCTCTCTATATAGGACTTATTTGCTAATGCGATCTTTTGCCCTCAAAGGCTTCGTTTGATTCGGTTTATGCTTACATAAAAAGGAGTATTAAAAAAGGAAGTTGAGAAAAAGCCGTTCAATAAAATGGAGTTTCAATAATGAGATATGTTTGAATAATATTTTTAAAAGTGCTTATTAATACTTGAAAGTTAATTTAAATTGTTTGTTTAGGACTTCTGCTTTTGAGATTTTATTATAAAAGACATAATTGCCCATCAAAATTTATGTACACGTAATTAATATATATATATATAT
>NW_021411666.1:0-1019 GCF_001605985.2 Dendrobium catenatum | reverse complement strand
ATTTTGGGCAAGATTGGAAGATCATAGAGAGTCTCGTGGTGAGCACCTTACTTGGAAAGACATGAGACGAGAACTTAATTTGAAATGCCGACCCTCTATTAGTGACCGTCATCTAGGGCATCACCATACCTCTTTTGTTGGGACAACCCGTGGACCTTACTGTGGTCAAGACCATCCACCAATTAGTAACATCCGGTTTGCTGCCCCACCCTTTAGGTCTTCACTTAACCTAAATGGACGACCCTCTACTGGGTCTTCTATTGGACAAATCTCTTATGACTCCCCACATTGAATAATTTCTGGCCAACTTAGTCAACCTTTAGCCTCCCCAGCCTTTGACCCTACACGTGTCATCTTAGTAAAGAATTGCAGTAAAAAGAAGAAATCTACTGAACCCGAGATTGAATACACCCATTTCGTGGATACTATCGATAACGAAGAATTCTTTGAGGATGAAACTAAAGAAATTGAATCAGACTCCCTGAATGACTTAAACCCTGAGCTAGGAAAGCAAGAACCTTTAAATATCGACACCTTAACCCACCCCGATCCTAGTCTCCTCGAGGATAAGCCTTTGGACAACGTATGCCTGGATGATAGTAATGTGATCTCGAAAGGAGCCAATTGGACTTCGAACACTTTGAATTTAAATTTGGAAGATCCTGATTTAGTTGTAACACCTACTGAGATGACTCCGGATATTTCTGATTTAATTCTGGATAATTCTGATGGCGACTTAGATGATCTCGAGTTGGAAGTAAGTCAATCGAATTTATCACCTGATTTAAGTGAAACGGAACCCATGGATCTTAGGGTTGCAACAAAACCTGAATCTCTTTCGAAAGACAGTACTTTGAGTCTGAAAGTTTTTTAGCCTGATTTGAACAATGAGCCCCCTCTTGTTTCATTAGAGTCTAACTTTAGAGCTGCTCAATTGGATTTATATTTGGCCGAGAGTGTCATTCTTGACTCATACATTTTGCCCGTTATAGCCTCGTCCTACCATGAGAAGGACCACT
>NW_021411665.1:0-229 GCF_001605985.2 Dendrobium catenatum | reverse complement strand
ACTAAGTCGTAGGATGATGGTTACGCGTGAGATGAGGTCTGAAGTGATTGGTTTTGAGCAAATTAAAGAAAACTATTTGGCCCCGATTTTGGAGAAACCTATTCCAAACTAACCACTGGAGACGAGCGTATCATAGGAGATTTTTTACTGGAAGATGGATACTTGTTTAGGGCTCAAAAACTTTGCATTCCGACAACTTCACTGCGAGAATTTCTTGTGTGGGAATTGC
>NW_021411664.1:0-290 GCF_001605985.2 Dendrobium catenatum | reverse complement strand
GAAGGGAAGCTAAAACCTTTTTTCCACATAAGATTATAGTACCACACTTTTTGAGCAATCAACCGGAAGGAAACCTTTTAAACATCTCCAAGTTAAAATAGAGTAAGATAAATGGATGTTGTAATGCCAAATCGAAGAGTAAATTTTAGACGCATCCCTTTTAAATCTAATAGCATTCCAAACTTCTTCAAGCTAAAATTACCATTAGAAGATAGAGTATAAAGAATCTTATCCTTGATTTGCAAATTTAAAGGAATATCGATGATAATATTCACAATACCAGAAGGAAT
>NW_021411663.1:0-266 GCF_001605985.2 Dendrobium catenatum | reverse complement strand
ACCTAGCTAATGCAGTGCAGATCTGGTCTTACCCCGGTCTGGGTTGGGGAGCCAGATAAACGACCTAAATAATTTTAAAATATGATTCCGGTCTTTGTAGAGTTGTAGGGACGTTATTTAAGAAAAGCATTCGAGAATGGGGCCGATATCTAGAGCGGATCCTAATTGGCCCCTTAGACTTATGTTGGGCATTTGATGTCTAGATAAATGCAATTAAATATTAGACTATTTTTAATTTGTTACTAATGCGATGCATGCTAATTGAC
>NW_021411662.1:0-273 GCF_001605985.2 Dendrobium catenatum | reverse complement strand
AGCTTGAACTTGATTGTCATTATGTCGTTTAAGTAATTAAACCACTCTCAATAAAAACAGAAAAATTAAAACATGAATTCATTTTCTTAAGAAAATTTAGATTATCATTCTTCTTTTATGCTTAATGTTGTATAAATTGTTTAAATTTTATAAAGGTAAAGTTTTCTTTTCAAACTCTTTTTTTTTATGACGAGGAATCATCCGCTGCCACATCCAACTTCGTCGAGCGCGCTTGGCGGTCCGTAAACCCTGGCCGACCTAATGGGCCACCCC
>NW_021411661.1:0-1039 GCF_001605985.2 Dendrobium catenatum | reverse complement strand
TTTTAAAATTTCATAAATTTTATTTATATTTTGATATTATATAATTATTTTAACAAACAACTATAATCATCCTAAGCTAACCCTTATTGCTCCTCATCACACCAACTGTAACCTCTTTTTGTAGATTTTAAAAGCCCATAGATGCCGGCCCAATTGCAATACACATCTCGACCCGTGAAGCTAATAAACTTTCTCCTTCAGATTTATATGGGCCCACTCTAACTGGACTTCATCTCTTGTTTCATGTTGCTTCTTTCTCAAATCACTAAGCTAACTCTGTCTTCTTATTTATTTAATTTTACATAGTAAGACCAATTAAACTTTGTAGTTAAAATATTGGTACTTCACAGAAAATTATATTGAACAGAGAGATGAATATTTAATTTGAAAATTTTTAAAATTATATTTAAAACTATCCAAACTCTAATTTCAGCAAATTTATTGTCGAACTAACCTATCTCGATAGGAAAATCCAACTTCAAATGAGCTCAAATCAAATATAATTAAAAATTTTAAAATTTTAATTGGATCACTAAATGGTTTTCTAATCTTTTATGTGCTTAGTCAAATTGTATGTCTCAACGAGAAGCATGCAATGAGCATAAGATCGCTTAATTATGATAATATTAAGATACTTAAATGCTAAATATTTTTTTAATATTAAGATTCACGAGAGCTAAAAAAGGCTCTAAGAATTCCAAAGCTCTACTTGAGCACCACCGCTATATCATTGTCAGACCACAGCTCATCCTTCTGCATTTGAACATTGCCCGACTGCTATTATCCAAACATCATCGTTGGTACACCTCTCGACCACATCTATCAAATCACCACTCGATTATCACTGTTGTATCATCATTATTAAATCAACATCTTCCTCTAACAACCATTCACTTAGTATGAGAAACCGAGCACCAACGACCAACTATCGTACTCTGACCATTGTAGCCTGACTAAAGTCCTGGAACCTCTATATGCGTGTAGGATCATTTAACAAATGCTAAGACATAGTCTCTTTATCTCTCTACCACTAAGAAAT
>NW_021411660.1:0-367 GCF_001605985.2 Dendrobium catenatum | reverse complement strand
TTTGAATTGCTTTAAATTTTTTTTGTGCTTACCATCATCAAAAAGGGGGAGATTATTGCAAATCTGATTTTAGGGAATAGAATTTTGATGATAGCAAATACTTTTGTTTTTCTATGTATGCCTTACCTATTAATATTTTAGTTCCACAAGATCAAAACTGTTATTTATGAAAGTTCGTTAGGGATGTTAAGCCCTATGAACCGGCCCAAAGCTAACCAAGAGGGGGGGTGAATTGGTATTTAAAAATTCTTTAAACAAAAGAACAAATATCACAAACTAAAGTCACCATAGAAAAGAAATTACATAAATCTAAAGTGCAGAAGCAGTAAGAAGAACACAAGGGTTTATAGTGGTTCGGTCAACTTGA
>NW_021411659.1:0-1288 GCF_001605985.2 Dendrobium catenatum | reverse complement strand
ACCCTGGGTTTGGTGTGGGAGATAGGTCTGGGTCTGGTCCACCCAATGCAAGTGGTAATTGGGTTCAATTTGATATGGGTTCAAAGATGGCTCGGGTTGATCCAAATCTGCTTGGTCCGGGTCAATTTGGGCTCAACCTAGGTCAGACCAGACCCTGGGCCTCATGTAAGAGGTTGGTCTGGGTCTGGTGCACCCAATTCAAGTGGCAATTGGGTTCAATTTTATCTGGGTTCGAAGATGGCTCGGGTCCATATGGTTTTGGCTATTTTGAGCTAGCCTAAAACCTTACCCAAGTCAGCCCAAGGCATGGGCTAGCTGGAGGAAGTGTATTGGACCTAGGGCCACCCACTAGAGGTGTTGACCAAGTTCAATTTGGCATAGGGCAAGAATTGGCTCAATCCCAAGTGGCTTTGGGCACTTTGGGTTAGCATAACTCTTGACCCAAGTCAGCCCAGAGGCTGGGTTGGTCAAGAGAGGTGCATTGGGTCAAGGGAGACCCAGTGGAAGTGTTGGCTAAATTCAATTTAACTTAAGACAAGAATTGGCTCAATCTCAAGTGGTTTTGGCCACTTTGGGTTAGCCTAACTCTTAACCTAAGTGGAGCCAGAGGTTGGGCTGGTTAAGAGAGGTGCATTGGGTCAAGGGAGACCCAATGACAATATGGTTTGGATTTAATTTAATCAAGGTTGAGAAGTGGTCCAAAGGGGGCCTCTCTTTGATCACTTGGGTCAAGCCAAAAGGCTAACCCAAGTGAGCCCAAGGCTTGGGTCTCCAAGAGGAGCTTCATGGGAGTCCAAGGAGCCACCCTTTGAGTTCAAATGGGATTGAAATGGTCTTGGTCCAAAGATATGGATGGAAGGAAGAGTGTATGGGTCATTTGGTCAAACTTGGTCGACTTGGTCAACCAAGTTAACCTAAGACCAAGAATTAGGTTCATTGAATTCGATTTGATCCCATGGACCTAATGAATGGGGTGTCAAAACGTAGAGAGATCAACTGGATCAAAATGGTCAGTTTGACCCTTAAAAAGGCTTTAAGCTCAAAATGGGTTAACTTAGTCAACCAAGTTGACCCATTGTTGGAATTGAGTCCAAGGGGTTTCAAAGGTCATTTGAAAACATTTGAGGAACATTTCAAAGGTTGATTATCAAATCAAACTAAATTTAGGTCAAAAGTCCAAAAATCCTCTTGAAGGGCATTTTGGTCATTTTGGCTCTGAGTCAATTCTGGGTCAAATTGAGTATGGAAAGGTTGTTGACCTTGATTTTGCCAATTCACTGGGCCCAAT
>NW_021411658.1:0-227 GCF_001605985.2 Dendrobium catenatum | reverse complement strand
AAGCCTTCCAACCAATCAAACCTTAAGCAACTTCAATGAAATATCCTATATAAGACATATCCAAACCACACAACCATTTACACACACTTTATATGGTTTGCTAAGACAATCAACTCTAGTTTTAGGCTAGGCTGGTGTTTACTTTTCTACAGTTGTGTGCTGAGTTTTTCATGATTTTCACTGCATGCTATTTGCTTGCATAGAATTGATGTGCTTGTTTACTTACT
>NW_021411657.1:0-211 GCF_001605985.2 Dendrobium catenatum | reverse complement strand
TAGTTTTTGGATCTAAAAATTCTAATTTCAGCCTCGAGCATCATCATAATTTTTAAAATTTGATTATTAAAAAGGACATAATGAAGAAAAAAAATAATCTAGTAGATTTCATGTAATAGGATGTTATTGCTATTATTTCCCCCCAAAAAAAATTGAGATGAATTTAAAAATTAAAATTTATTTTAAAATAAGTATTTATAAATAAATAATA
>NW_021411656.1:0-258 GCF_001605985.2 Dendrobium catenatum | reverse complement strand
CTCTACATGGCTCAATTCCATCAATCTTTAAAACCTTATTCAATCAATCTAAAACATCATCTAGGATCTATTAGACCCAAACCCAAACTATGAGTAAACTTGGTTGACCTGGTCAACCTAGGTTAACCTAAAAGTCCCTTAAGGGTCAAAATAGTTATTTTAATTGAAATGACATCCCTATGCTTTGGGACAACTCCCAACATGTTCAAAATATCATTTCAAACTTATTGATCTTAGACCCAGCCCCTGGATCAACCT
>NW_021411655.1:0-757 GCF_001605985.2 Dendrobium catenatum | reverse complement strand
TCCTGTTTCTCGGTTCTCTGGAGCGTGAGTTTCTACACTACCAAAAAAAAAAATCTTAAGAAATTATAGTTATGGAATAAAAATTAAAGTACTGAGAAAGTTGTCTCAAATAGACGTTATAAGTGGCTTGAGTTGAATTTTGATGAGATTATTCATATGATCATGAGTTTATTTTGATTGATTTTAGATGTTAAAATAAATCATGATTTTTAAGAGAGTTTAGAGAATATTGTGAAATTTAATTTAATATTGATATTTAGTTACAAATGAAGATCGAGTTTATTAAATTGATGATTTTTTTAAAACATAATTTCTAACTTTAACCAAAAAAATAAGGCCTCATAATACAAACATGCACATGTCATCAATCATTATCTTAGATCAGGTTATCCTCCTAAAAATTTATCTCGCAATAAAATTTTTTTATTCTCATGCTACAAAGGAATTCGAAGAACTATTCATAGACTGATTAAAATAGAGCTACATTCTATTAATTTTGATTGGTTGATGTAAATTAGAGGCACATAAATTATTAATTTTAAGTATAAAATTTCTTTTATGAGCAAATTATCGTTTGCAAGATTATTTTAAGGTGTTAACTAGTATAGTTATATTAAATGTTGCCAAGGGATACTCTAGAAATGCTTTTTTTTTTTTAGGAAATAAAACAAAACAAAACCTGAAAAATACAACCAAAGGAGCGGGCTCATCAAACGGCCCGAGCTACCAGCGTCCCTGAAGCCACGCAGGACCGTCC
>NW_021411654.1:0-354 GCF_001605985.2 Dendrobium catenatum | reverse complement strand
AAGTTCACACAAAGCTCAAGACTGAACTAAGTGGATTCCTTCATCAACAAGTCCGTTATGCACAAAGCGCTGGACCGATGAATTTTCTCCATCGACCTAATACAAACCTAAGGGTTTAGGTCACCAACATCTACTCCTTCAACAAGCCCATCAAAACAAGAAGCATAGGGCCGAAGGTACAAATACCACCTAACAAGTCAATAATGACAAATCAGGTAATTCTCCATCGATATCCGCAGCACAAAGCACAGAGCAAAAGAAATCAGTATCTCAACCATTTATCGACACATCCAAGAGATTTATGAAGAAAGAAAGTTTTAGTGTGACATCCAAGCAAAATTTTGGAGATCCACT
>NW_021411653.1:0-262 GCF_001605985.2 Dendrobium catenatum | reverse complement strand
TAATCATACCCCTTATCTTACTAGAGAGTGTAATCTTCCACTCTCCCCCAAAACTAAAGGGTGTTCCATTGTTACTACTCTAACCATTGCATTAATATCATGCTAACTAGAGCCTATAACCATTTGAACAATCTTAGCAACCTTACCTCGGGATGCACTAAATCATTATCCTGTAAGTGGATCTCTTCATTAGCTATGTGACTTTCCACCTTATCCTTCAATTTATAAAAATCTTTAAGGACATGCCCAACATATCAATGGA
>NW_021411652.1:0-781 GCF_001605985.2 Dendrobium catenatum | reverse complement strand
TATTATAATCTTTCTCTAAAATAATTTGTTGGCTTTAATTAAATAAAATTTATATAAAAAGAAATTAGAGATTTTAAAATTATTAAAAAATTGGTAAAGTTTTAATTTAAAAAAAAACTAACAATGTGATGATAAATAGTTAAATTGGGGAAAATATATAATTAAAGAGAGAAATATAAATAAAAAAAGTTTAATATCATCTCCCCTCAATGAAGAGAGAGATAAATAATGTGACATAGTAAAACAAAATTTTAAGATAATCTAATAAAATCAATAAAAATAGCTAACTAGCAAGAGAGTGAAAAATAAATAAATAAGGTTTAAAATAACCTCACCCTCATCAAGGGAGAAAGAGATGAAAGGAAAAATTATTAGGTGCGGAGTGTGGACGGGGTGAGAACCGTCTGCACAGACACAGGGTACCAAGCGGTACCCAGTGGTACCGAGTGGTACCGAACGGTACCGAACGCGATTTTATACTAATGTGCGGACGGTTCTCCCGTCCGCACTCCGTACCTAATAATTTCTCAGAGGGGGAACGAGGGCTATAATTAATAGCAAGTACATTAGATTGTCAGCTGTAACAAACAAAATGGCAATATAGAGAGAAAGAGAGGTAGAAGATAGATGGAAATAGATGGATTAGGAGCAGAGCAGGCTATGGAAAAAGCAAGAAAAAGAAAAAGAAATTGATAGCTATGTGGAGGGGAAAATGAGGAGAAATATATGAGAAAAAAAAATTTCTTCTTCCCTTGCGTGCTTAACAATTCGATTTTTCGAA
>NW_021411651.1:0-242 GCF_001605985.2 Dendrobium catenatum | reverse complement strand
GATTTCATTTTAGAGTCTGTGGATTTGTCATTATTTTATGTGATTTGTATGTTTAGTTTGTTCTTGTTTGATAAAAATTCAGAAGAAGAAGGAGAGCAAACTTCTGCATCTCATTCAGATTATAAGAATTTGATTGAGAAATTTGATAGACTTGAGACTCATGATGATCAAAGATTTGATCAAATTGATGCTCAACTTCTACAGTAGCAACAGGACATTGGTAGTATCAAAAATGAAGTTCA
>NW_021411650.1:0-261 GCF_001605985.2 Dendrobium catenatum | reverse complement strand
TAGACTAAACATCACTTTAAACTACTACAACGTAGTGACACCCTAAGGACAAAAAATAAGGACTCGTCTAGCGAACTTAGAAGTTTTCTAGGGAGTAGGATAGACCCCAGAACGATATGAAAACTACAACACTTAAACTTAGTGACATCTAAAACATCACTGAATTTTCTAGGAATTTTTAGGAGCTCTTAGAGCCCTTAACTAACCAACCATAATTAACCTGCTAATTAAGGCCCCGAGACCTTCCAGAAAATACAATAA
>NW_021411649.1:0-250 GCF_001605985.2 Dendrobium catenatum | reverse complement strand
TCATGTTTTTATTTTAGCTTGGTTAAGAAAAAGAGATGGTTGGAAGAAAATTATCATGCTTGGAGCTACTAAATTTGCTATAACATTTATAACTTTGAAAAGCATATATGATCACAAGTTTGACTTATAGGCTTTCATAACAAGCAAAGTGTTCTTTGATTCAAATATATCAAAAAGAGTAAAAGGGAAAGAAGTATCATTCATTATTTTAGATAATAAATTTTGGAATGACTGTTTGCTAGCTTTCAAA
>NW_021411648.1:0-274 GCF_001605985.2 Dendrobium catenatum | reverse complement strand
ACTATATTCGCCACATGACTTTTGTTCGTCTACCTACAACTCGACAGAAACAGAATCTGGCTCTTGGTCACCTAATAGGATATATCCTCTACAATAAATATCAATTATCCTACCCTGGTGAACCCGACATGCTTCCTATTTTTTATACGGATGCTTCCTTCCGTATTCACTTTCATCGGGGACACGAGCCTGAAGAACCCGTCTTTGATGAAGAAGAAGGAGAAGATGCCCCAGCACCAGCTCCAGCTCGACCACGACGCCATGCCGCACCCCG
>NW_021411647.1:0-250 GCF_001605985.2 Dendrobium catenatum | reverse complement strand
CGCACTTATTTTTGTGGTGATTTGGTTTGTGATAATTGTGCTTTGCTTAAAGAAATTTTTAAATACCAATTCACCCCCCTCTTGGTAAGCCTTGGGCAGTTCTATAGGGCTTAACATCCCTAGAAAACTTTCACTACGTACAAGAACTCTCTCCCAAACACTCTCCCAAAAGACTCTTTCACTTACTCTCTAAGATTAATATTAAATGAATATTTGATGGTTAAATAATGAAAATTATTTAAATAACATA
>NW_021411646.1:0-227 GCF_001605985.2 Dendrobium catenatum | reverse complement strand
ACATGACTCCTTTGGATATTTCAAGATGTTGCTGACTACTCTATATTTGTAGCCTGATTGTATCACCGGTGACATCGTGTTTGTCCTGCAACAAAAGGACCACTCCAAGTTCAAAAGAAAGGGCGACGATCTCTTTGTTGAGCACACACTCTCCCTAACGGAAGCACTTTGTGGTTTCCAGTTCATATTAACCCATCTCGATGGCAGGCAGCTTCTTATCAAATCAA
>NW_021411645.1:0-217 GCF_001605985.2 Dendrobium catenatum | reverse complement strand
GGTGTGAAAAATTAATTAGATATTTGAAAATTTTATATTTATTATCAAATACTATATGTGAATATCATATCATTTTAAGATAAAAATAATATTCTATAATAGATTCAAGGATAAAATTTTAGTTTTAGAACTTTTAATTTTTATAATCAAATATAATATAGAATATAATGTTGTCTCAAATGATCCAATCATATTTTATAATGGTATTTAAAGAATA
>NW_021411644.1:0-309 GCF_001605985.2 Dendrobium catenatum | reverse complement strand
ATTATCCTTTCTGGTTGGAGTATTTTCCTTGTGCAGAATTGGTCGCTGGAGTTTTATCTGCACTTCTTGTGCAAGGTTTTTACGAGTTCTAGAATGGTGAGCTACTCGAAGTTTGATTATTCTTTTTACAGGAAGATGGTGCTAAATGTCTTTGTTTTGATCACCTTTTTGGGTGCTGTTTATTTGCAGCCCTAGATTATTTTTAAGTTATTTTATAATTCATAGTATTGGGAACCACCGGCTTTTAGGATTTATTTTTATTTCTCTTGTATCTCTTTTGAGCATTAGCAAGCTAGAGATTCCTTCTAA
>NW_021411643.1:0-225 GCF_001605985.2 Dendrobium catenatum | reverse complement strand
TATTATGGGACTAATTATGGTTAATTTATTCAATCTGTTCTTCTAAGACAATATTATACTAGATGATCGAGAAGATGCATGGGATGACCTGCAATCATACAAGACAAAAACCATACATTTTTTTAACTAATCATCTTAGATGATCACAAAACTATATTGGATGATTAGTATGTACTCTTGAACTAATCGTACCGAACAACACAATTTATATTGATAAAAAGGTCT
>NW_021411642.1:0-241 GCF_001605985.2 Dendrobium catenatum | reverse complement strand
ACTCAAACCAAGCAGGTTTGAGCCCAACTGAGCCACCAGATCGATCCCCGCTTCCCCAGACCAATTTGGCTCCACTCTCAGCTCCAGTGTGTCCCCATCGGCCTTCCCTGGTCAACCTGACCCAGACCATGGCCGGCGGCGGTCGGAACCAATGGAGAGCAAGCTCCGGTGGTCCCCCATGGCCAATCCAGACCGAAAGCCTTCCAAATGTTGTGGCTCACCGGCTTGAGGCTCACGAGCT
>NW_021411641.1:0-237 GCF_001605985.2 Dendrobium catenatum | reverse complement strand
TGCAATATTGCATCAGATTTTCATCTAAGTGATGAACTCCATTTTTGGGAATTTAACTAAGTTCCGTAATAATATCTATTTATAATTAGCCTTTTCTCACATAAATAGGAAATTTTGTTTTAACTAAAATTTCTGTTCACAAGATTTTGTTGGGAAAGTAACCAACACAACACCTACTTAAAAAATAGAAAATGCAAAAAAAAAAAAAAGGATTAATGTGAAGAATTTTGAAATCTG
>NW_021411640.1:0-261 GCF_001605985.2 Dendrobium catenatum | reverse complement strand
GGGTGGTGTATACACTCCCCTTAACAAAAGATATTTCTAGTAAGAATGTGCTTAACCTTTCGTACCATGCCCTGGGTGCTTGTTTAAGTCCATATAATGCCCATTTAAATTTGAACACATGATTGAGAAATTGTGAATTTTTAAAAGCATGGGAGTTATTCAACGTACACATCTTTCTTTATTACCCCATTCAAAAAGGCACTCTTAACATCTATTCTATACAATTTGAATCCCTTAAAATAAGCAAAGGCTAATAACACT
>NW_021411639.1:0-261 GCF_001605985.2 Dendrobium catenatum | reverse complement strand
GAGGTATGTGACTTAACCTATGATGAATTATTTGAACTCATGCATGATGCATATAGGAAAATGAAAAAGATGCATGCTAGTGTAAGCTTAGAACTGTAAGAGCTCAAGAAGGAACACGAAATCCTTAGAAAAGATCATGCTTTAATAGATGACAATCACATGAAACTACTTGATGAATATGATGACTTGAATAAATATTTTGAAAATTTAAAAACATCATATGTTGAACTTGAAAAAGAATTTAAGAAGTTTAAGGATGAA
>NW_021411638.1:0-833 GCF_001605985.2 Dendrobium catenatum | reverse complement strand
TGACCAAGTCAACCCTCAATTCTTGGTCAAATCCTGATGGGATTTGCTCCTATTTCCCTTACCCTTGACTTTTGACTTTTGACCCTTGACCAAAATATCCCAAATACCTCTTACCTCCCCAAATGCCACATCACCAGCTTTGAATTTGTTGACTGGTCAAAGCAAGTCAACAAAGCCCTTAAATCCTTTTTTTTAAATTGGTCAAACCTCCTATTTGACCTCAAAGAGTGGGAGCTTAAATTTGGATCTTCTCCAACCTGCATCCATGACCTTCTACTGCCACCTCAGCACCCTTGACCTTTTGATTGGTCAATTCGGTCAACAAAGGGTTTATGGAGGAGCACCATGGTCAAACTCACATGTGAGCCTCCTTCCCACTAATCTAGGCAGCTAGGTTAGTCCTAAATGAGACATAAAGCTCTCTAATAGGCTCCCTAATCAAACCCAACCCTTGGTTTAGCCTTAAATGGCAGTTGTCCCCCCCACCTCCTAAAGCTAGCCAATGGTTAGAGGGCCTTTCCCAGCCTTTCTCCCTGCCACCTGACGGCTTGGGACACTTGTCCCTCATCAGGGAGAGGCCCCTGATGCATCCCAACCATTCATTTGACTTGGGGATGTTTGAATAGGGAGAAATGCCCTATTGAGCTAATATTCGAATCTTAGCATTCTCTCACCTGTCTAGAGCTCCTCCAGCCTGAATATTTGTTCCATTGAGCTCCCCAGAGATCCCTAAACATCTCCATACTCAAACTCCGGCAATCAAACCGTCTCCGGCGATCTTCCGGCGAGCTAATTTCCAATCCATCCAAGGCTCATTCCAGGCGACTCGTGGA
>NW_021411637.1:0-367 GCF_001605985.2 Dendrobium catenatum | reverse complement strand
ATTGGCTTGATCATCCTGGATGATATCACGATCATCCAGGCCGATCAGTTCAAATCAGAGGAAAATCGTCCAGAGCATCGTCCTAAATTCAAGCTATCCGATCCCGATCGTCTAGCACATCACCCTGAATTTGTGTTGGACGATATTTATCATCCAGAAGTAACTAAGGTTTTTGAATAGTTCATCCAGGATGATGTAATTGTATCAATCATCCTTAATTACTTTCTTAATTTGTCTAATTAATTAAAGCATAATTGTGAATATCGTCCAAGCCGATCCAAGATCGTCCTGGCCAATTGCCAAAAATACAGAATATCTTAATTGTTTATGGCAGCAATTTCTTTCTATTTTGAGCATATCATCCAGG
>NW_021411636.1:0-668 GCF_001605985.2 Dendrobium catenatum | reverse complement strand
ATTGGGTTATACCGTACTTGTATTTTACTCTTATTTTTTGTATTTTAAATATTATAGTATTGATCATAAGATTAAGGATTATCCTTTATAAACTGGAATGCAATTTGCTTTGGCAGTATCATGAGATAGTAATTTTAATTATCAACACAGCTAGGGCCGTCAATATTCGCCACGATCTGAAATCTGACCCGGAAACGACACGGAAAAATCTGTGTTCTGGTCGACCGGATAGCAAACGGGTCGGATTCGGGTTGATCCGAAAACTCAAAATCAACCTGAAGTTGACCGGAGTCTGGGTCTGTTTGTTAGTAATAAATAAATCTAGAAGCATCTATTTGTATTTACTTTTATGTTCTTGATATCTTGCTTATGTGTACTCTATTATTGTTTATATAAAGGACGGTAGCTTGTACTTAGGACACACAGAAAATGCAATTCTTATTTCATTATGTTGTCTTGCTCTGTCTCGTCCTGCTGCCTTACGGTTCTTCAGGTTATCATGGTATCAGACTGATTGTTTCTTTTCTTTCCTTCCGTTTCTTCTCAATTTTTTTCTCTTCTCGGTTGCTTGCCTCGCATCGTTCCGATGACGAACTCCTCAAGCTCCTCCACAAATGTGGAATCCACTACTTTATCAACTCAACTTCTTTTTCCTCCTCAACTCATGT
>NW_021411635.1:0-400 GCF_001605985.2 Dendrobium catenatum | reverse complement strand
GCACCCCTCTTTGAGGAGAAGTGTCGGTGCATCATAGCCTTGGAGTCATCACCTTGGACTAGCTTAGATGATGTAGATTCTATAAATAGTCATTTTGATGCATATAATCAGGAACGGAATGTAGTTTATTCTTCTAGTTTTCAGTTTTGTGTTTGTAAGTTGAATGCGTGATTCTTTTGAGTGTGATACAAGTATGACTAGCCAATTCCTATAGAAGTCATTTCATTGTATCGGCGTGAAGCTTGATTTCTTTTCAAATTTGATATAACAGAAGTTAAATTTGTATAATTAAATTACAATTGCTCTCTGCTTTTTTCGCAGTTCTAAATCTGATCGAACTTGAGTTGCAAAATTCGGAATCCGAGAAAATAGCCCAAAAATAGTGGAAGAAAAGAAGATT
>NW_021411634.1:44578-63068 GCF_001605985.2 Dendrobium catenatum | reverse complement strand
AAACCCATCTGCCTTCCAAAATTTACATCGGAACTTATTCAGTTAAAACTCCCTCGCCGAATAATAAAAGAAGAAAAGCGCGGCGGGGAGGTCGGGGCCGAATTTTCGAAGCCCACAATATACACAACACACTATCTACAGACAAATATAGAAGAACTGTGATAAATGCAAAAGCCCTTATATAACACTAAAAGATCTACAATACATACAATTTCTCTACGAATACAGATGTATGTACAATATCCACCCATGGGTAGATGCAAAAAGACATCGGTAAATGCAGTATCTTGTAGTCAATTTCAGTTTGTGAATTAATACATCTACCTGCAGCGGTAGTGGATGTGTTGTAACGGACAAGATCACAATAAATGCAAGCACCTACGGGTTAAAGTAGGAGATTTGTTAGTGCACTATGACCCAACTGCAAAAAGCAATAAGTAGTGCTGAACATTATGACAGTCTACCTGTATAATACAACAAACAACTCAATCCACAAGCTGCTATAACACGCCACCAAATCCACAACATTCATGCACGCGGACAGAAGACGTTTACAAATATTCCAAAATACCCCCACACATGTACTGTAATATGTATACTATTGAAATCAGGAAGTTTGAGAGGAAAAGCATTAATTTTATTACAAATCTACTCCCTATTTATAGATCTATACAAGGTGTATTGATAAGGAAACAAATAACTCTATAATAATGAGAATACAATTATTCCTAAATTAATAAATCAACTGTGGAAGGAATTAATGTGATCCAGGTAGTCTTCCCATAGATTATTAATCACAACCGTGGATTTCTTTTTGGATCGTGAGGTTGAGATTTAACACTCCCCTCAAGCTGGGAAATATGGATCCGTCATTCCCATCTTGTCAATCATTCGGAAAAAGGCAGAACTATCCAATCCTTTAGTAAGGATATCTGCAAGTTGATCCTTTGATGATACATGGTCAACACTTACTAAACCACTGTCTAGTTTTTCTTTAATAAAATGTCTGTCCACTTCTATGTGTTTGGTCCTATCGTGCTGGAGATTGTGGGCTATGCTGATTGCATATTTGTTGTCATAATGTAGTTTCATGGGCTCATCCCACTTAACCTTTAAATCTTCTAGGATTATTTTGATCCATAGTAGCTCACATATTCCCAAGGCCATAGCTCGATATTCTGCTTATGTACTAGATCTTGCCACCACATTCTGTTTCTTACTTCTCAATGTAACTAGGTTACCTACACGAAATGTGCAATACCCAGAGGTAGATCTTCTATCAACCGATGATCCTACGTAGTCAGCATCCGTGTATACTTCTAGGGTTATTCCACGATCTCTCTTAAAGAGAATTCCTTTTCCTGATCTTCCTTTAAGGTAATGCAATATCCTGTCTACCGCTTGCATGTGAATCTGCTTTGGATTCTGCATAAATTGACTGACCATGCTAACAGTAAATGCTATGTCTGGTCTAGTGTGGGAGAGGTAGATCAATTTCCCTATGGTAGGCCCCTTTATCTACATCTGGATCTTCTTAAGCTTCCCCCAGTTTAAGATTAGGTTCTACTGGTGTTGGTGCTGGTTTACAGGCTAGTTTACATGTTTCTCTTAGAAGATCTTTGATGTATTTCTATTGTAAAATGAAGATTCCTTTGCTAGAGTGAGCTACTTCAATTCTGAGGTAATATTTTAGTCTACCAAGTTCTTTGATGTAAAATTTCTTAGTAAAACTTTTTCTTAAACTAGCTTTCACCTCTTCATTATTTCTAGTCAAAATAATATCATCAGCATACACTAATAATATTGTGACTCTCCCTGTGTCTAAATGTTTGAAGAATAGTGTATGATCCCCTTGACTCTGTCGATACCCATTCAGGAGCATGAATTTAGAGAATCTTCCGAACCAGGCCCTTGGTGATTGTTTGAGCCCATATAAAGCTTTTTCCAGTTTGCACACCTTGTTACCTTCAGATTTCTCTTTAAACCCTGGTGGTATTTCCATAAATATCTCTTCTTCTAAATCTCCATGCAGGAATGCATTTTTCACATCCAATTGTTCCAGGTGCCAATTGTACTTGGCTGCTAGTGAGAGTAGTATTTGGACAATATTCATCTTGGCTACAGGCGCAATCGTTTCTTGGTAGTCAATACCATATGTTTGAGTAAACCCTTTTGCCACTAGTCTTGTCTTATATCTCTCTAGTGTGCCATCAGCTTTGTATTTTACTAAGAACACTCATTTGCAGCCAATCGATTTTTTCCCTATCGGTAGATTGACAATCTCCTATGTTTTGTTCTTCTCCAGGGCCTGCATTTCATCCTTCATGGCATTTTTCCAATTTTTATCAGATAAGGCCTCAGAAACATCTTTAGGAATATGGATATATTCTAATGTAACAAGAAAATTTTTGTGTGACGATGAGAAGTTGTTGAAGGATATAGAGTTGTTTATAGGGTAAAGGGAGGTGGTGAACTTACCTTATCTCTAGGAGATGGTTCATATTCTTGGATCTGCTTTGGAGAACAGCTTGAGCTTGTACGTCTGGAGTAAACCTTTTCAAATCTAATGATAGCATTGTCATTTGTTTCTCTTTTTTGGGTTTCAGGTGGATTGTTCTGAGGTGGTGGAAGGTCAAGAGGTGCTAGTTCATTTTCCTCATCTTCCTCAAGTTCAGTCTCCCCCTGAAGATGAGTTTTTGAAAAATAAGAATTTTATTCAGCAAAGGTAACTTCAATAGAGACAAAGATTTTCCTTGTGGGTGGATGATAACACTTATACCCTTTTTGGGTAGCAGAATAGCCAACAAAGATGCATTTGAGTGCTCTTGGATCTAATTTTCCTCACTCCTGGCTGTGAATATGAACATAGGCAGTGCATCCAAAGATTTTGGGTACAAGATTATAATGGGTTCGAAACTCTGGGTAAAAAGAGGACAAGGTCTACATTAAAGTTTTGAGGCCTAAGGCGGTTGAAGGTAGTCGGTTTATGAGATATGTTGCAGTTAAAAGAGCTTTCCCCCAATAGGATTTGGGTGTATTGTAGTGAAATAGGAAAGCTCGGGTGAAGGCTAGAAGGTGACCAGTTTTCCTCTTTGCCACCCCATTTTGTTGTGGGTGTGAACACATGAGGACTCATGGATGATCCTTTCACTCTGGAAGTAGTAGGAAAGAGCTTGGTTGAAATAATCTTTGGCATTATCGGAGCGGAAACTCCTTATTTTTACCCTGAATTGATTTTTGATCATGGAATGAAAGATGGGAATAATGGTGCTAATATCGGATTTATGTTTAAGGAGATAGATCCAAGAGACTCTAGTGCAATCATCAATGAATGACACAAACCAGCGCGCTCCAGAGATATTAGGAATTTTATAGGGTCCCCATATATCACTATGAATAAGGTAGAAAGGAGTAGCACATCTCTCACTTTTGTTTGGGAATGAGATTCTTTTATGTTTAGCCAACTCACAGGTTTCACAATGAAAAATTTTATTATCTAATTTATGGAAAAGTTGTGGATACATATGTTTTAGAACATCAAAAGATGGATGTTCTAGTCTATAATGATGAAGCCAAATAGTGGAGTTCATATCGACTAGGGATAACAAATTGCAACTCCTTTTAGATTGGTTTGGTTCTTCCAGGTAGTGCAATCCTGCTCTCTCCTTAGCAAGTCCAATCTTCTTCCCCGATCTCTGGTCCTGAAATAAGCAATAAGTAGGGTTAAACAATGCTTGATAATTATGGTCATTGGTAAGTTTTTGTATTGATATCAGGTTTGTGGATAATTGTGGTACGTGGAGCACATTTTTTAGGGTGAGGGATGGGGATAGTATGATGTCTCCTTAGCCAGCTACCGTGGTAAGAGAATCATCAGCAGTGATGATTTTTTTGTTGTTTGGGCAAGGAGTATAGTTTATGTGGTGGGTTGGTGAGTGGGTCATATGATCTGTGGCTCCTGAATCAATGATGCATAATTCCTTTAAATGATTTATGGAAGCACTTAAACTAATAGAAATTGGAGTCTTACCTGAGAGTGCAAGTGAAGAAGAAGCATTTGAATTTTCAAGAGATACCAAGAGTTGTTTTAATTTATCAATATCTTCTTTGTTGAATTCTCCAAGGCTGGACTGAGCTTCTAATTTACTTGTAGTGTTGTTGGCATGAGATATGCTCCTTGTTTCACCCTTTTGATTACACTCCTTGCTGAGGGGTTTTCCATGTATCTTCCAGCATGTTTCTTTTGTGTCTTGACTTTTTGCAATAGCTACACCAAAGTGAGTCTTTATCTTTGAATTTTGAAGAATCTTTACCTTTCTCCTTCCATGATGATTCTTTGTTCATCACCATTGCTGAGCTTTCAACGACCTTAGGTTCTAAAATCACTCCTTGTCGACTTTCTTCTGCGCGGATGAGAGAAATAGTCTCGTTGAATGATGGTGTCTCCTCTTTGTCGAGGATCTAAACTCTAACTTGGTCAAATTCTGCATTGAGTCCTTCAAGAAAATCATAAACTCTATCTTTTTCAATAAAGTTCTTTAGGATCGCAGCATCTTCCGGACATCTAGTTTCAATGCACCTGTAGTGGTCAAGTTCCTGCAACAGATTTTGGAGAATGGTGGCATACTCCGTCACGGTCTTACTCCCCTGCTTCGTGCTTCCAACTTTCACTTTAACTTCAAAGATTTGAGCCGCGTCACGAGCTTTGGAGAAGGTTTGTCTAGCCGCATCCCATATATCCTTTGTAGTCGAAAGGAACATAAATGCGTCACTAATTTCTGGAGTCATGGAATTCCACAACCATGACATAATCATGGAGTATGCTTCATCCCATGCCTCAAATTTGGGATCTCCTTCTTTTGGTCCTCCTCCAAGGAGGTGATATATTTTACCTTTTCCCTTCAAGTAGGTTTTCACAAATTGAGACAACTTCAGGTAGTTCTTCCCATTTAGATGATAGGAAGGTTGCATGCTTTGAAGGTCACCTCATCCTTGGTGCACCATAGAATCCTCAAGGTGGTAAGTGTTTGAAAAAGAGTTAATTTCTAACATTTTTGAATCAAATAATAGTAATGAAGACTATCTATTTGATTTTTGGACAACAACGAAGGCTCCCAAAAATTTTCCAAATGACAATAAAGATCAATTTTTTTTCTTCCTTTTTTTTACTTTTTTTCTTTTTTTTTCTCGGTTTAATTAACAGGGTCGAGCCGAGTCTTTAAGAGACTCGGATCGGGTAGAGGGTACGCAAGGAGCTCCTTGCTTCTCCTACAAGATTCCGCACGAACGCAGAGTCTCCCTCCCAGCTTCATACTTTGGCTTCCTCTCTTGTTGTCGGCATAGCTTCCTCCACGAGATTTCTTCCGTTGTCAAAGCTACATCTCCTGTCAGCATAACTTCTCCCCTGAGATTGTGGTTTGAGGCTTCGTCTTCCGTCAGCAAAGCTCTGTCTCGCGAGGCCTCGACTTCCGGTTCTGTATGCTAGGCTTTGGGCTCCGTTGGCAATGCTCCGTCCCTTGAGATCGAGACTTCGTCTTTAGGCTGTGTCCGGTAAGTCTTCGTCCCGCTAGACTCTGGCTTTCGATGTTTTCCTCTTTACTTCCTTCATCGCTCTGATACCATGTTGAAATCAGGAAGTTTGAGAGGAAAAGCATGAATTTTATTATGCAATCTACTCCCTATTTATAGATCTATACAAGGTGTATTGATAAGGAAACAAATAACTCTATAATAATGAGAATACAATTATTCCTAAATTAATAAATCAACTATGGAAGGAATTAATGTGATCCAGGTAATCTTCCCACGGATTACTGTTCACAACCGTGGATTTCTTTTTGGATTGTGAGGTTGAGATTTAACATATACACATAGGTACACAAAAGGGGTAAGTATAATTATACACTCTCATGGGCCCTGACGAGCGTGGTTTCAAAACATGTGATGTCTAGGGAAGCTGTGCGGGCTAAATGATGAATCTAAGTTCGAACCCTATCCTTCTCGACACAGTTCGAATCATTAAATAAATATGCGATTACGAGGTCAACCGAGATATTTATTTTATACATTCATATTAGGCTTTCAAGGCTCTTTATAAGAAAGATTCATCGATAAAATCAAACACCCGCATGGGCCCCGACGAGCATGTTATAAATACACATGTGACATCTACGGATGCTGAGCTGGTCAATAAGTGAATTATAGTTTGAACCCGATTATTCTATGCGGATCAATAGGAGTCAATATGATTCGAACCACTAAACAAATATATAGTTGTGGAGACCGGTATATTTGTCTTAATACATTCATATTAGACCTTAAAGGCCTATAGAAATAAAAATTCACTAATAAAGGCATAAAACCTAGGAACCCAATCCCCTATCGGCAAGTTGATAGGGTCGACAAAGTTTAGTCAATAGAAATGCCCCTTACACCCCGATGATGGTCGTGTTGAATGCATATCTCAACCGGAGGGGTTAACTCCAATATTTCAAAATGTCATCCTAAAGTCTAAAATCCAAAAATCCCAGAAAAATTCCAAATCCAAATATTTAAAATTTAAAATTCAACCATTCAACCACTTAAAGCAAAACTTATCCATCTTCTGCAATAGTTTACCGGGGTTGACAAATTAAAGTTTACTTCAGCTCACATAGAACTAATGTGCCTAGTCGAAAATATCATCATGATCCATTCTCAAATAGTCTCTTGACAATAAGGACGTGGTACGTGTCCTCTAATCGGTGGTTTTGCCTCCAAATGGCACCACAGGATAAACGGTTATGACCCGGGGCCCTCTGAACTGAGTGATTTTGATGCCAAATGGCACCACGAAATACCGGTTATGGTCATAATCAATACGTTCCTTAGTTGCATCAAATCCTTGAGATATGAATCAATAGGATATAATCGATATTGCACAAAGCCCTCTGTTAGCTAAAGTGGATTCAAATTTGTCCCCTTAGACAAACATTCACCCCAGGTCTACAAGGTACTGATAGGAAATACTTGAGTTCGCAAGTAACCCTAAGGGAATACTTGAGTTCGCAAGCAAACCTATCACAAATTGGAGATAAAACAGCGAGAATTCAGCCAAAATCTGGGCGAAATCAGCCCCAAATCACTAAATTGCAATAAGGGAAAAAGGTGAAAACTGGGAAACTGTTGCTTCACCCTTTCATATGGCTCCCACGTGGCATCGTAGTCTGGAAGATTCTTCCACTTGATTAGTACTTCTTTTGCCCCTTCTTTCTGACGAACCCCCATCAACTCTAAGGGTTCCATAATCACCTCTAACTCTTCTGTAAGTGTGGCTGGTAGCTCCGAGCTGGCTGTATAATCTCCAATAGCTCTTCTCAGCTGTGACACATGAAAAACCGGATGAATAGTTGCCGTGAGTGGTAGTTTTAGCCGATATGACACTGCTCCGATTTTCTCTAATATTAATAAGGTCCAAAGTATCTTGGGGCGAGCTTTTCATTTCTTCTGTTGGCCACTGTCTTCTGTCGGTATGGTCAGAGCTTTAAGAACATTTTCTCTCCTGCTTCGAACTGGATGTCCTTCCTATGCCCATCGGCCTGTTTCTTAATAATCTGTTGAGCTCTCAGTAGGTCTTTAATTCCTCTAATACTCGATCCCTTTCCTCTAAGTACTCCTCTACTGAAGAGACTGGAGTACTGCTACTCCCAAAGTGTACTAAGTGAGGGGGGTCCCTTCCGTATAGCACCTTGAAGGGAGTCATTTGTGCAGCTGAATGAAAAGAGGTGTTGTACCAGTACTCTACCCAGGACAGCCATTTGGCCCAAAGTTTGGGTGTCTCTGACACAAAACATCTCAAATAGGACTCCAAGCTCCTATTGACCACCTCTGTTTGGCCATCTATCTGTGGGTGATAAGCGGTGCTCCTCTTTAAAATTGTCCCCTGTAACCTGAACAATTCCTTCCAAAAATGACTGAGGAACACCTTATCTCTATCTGATACAATCGTCTCTGGTATGCCATGTAATCTGACCACCTCTCTAATGAATGATGAAGCCACTGTCACCGCAGTGTAAGGGTGTCGGAGGGGAATGAAATGAGCGTACTTGCTCAATCTATCCACCACTACCAAGATTACTGTGAAGCCTTCTGAACGGGGCAGCCCATCTATGAAATCCATGGATATCTCCTCCCAGACTCGTCCTGGTAGTGCCAAAGGCTGTAGTAGTCCTCCTGGTGACATCGCCAAATACTTGTTCCTCTGACAGATCTCACACATTGCTACCATCTCTTCTACATCTTTACGCATTCCCTTCCAGTAAAGCTCGGCCGCCAATCTTTTGTAGGTCTTCTGCACTCCTGAATGGCCCCCCACTGCGCTCCCATGAAATTCCTGGAGTAAATTTGGGATGTGGATCGAGGTCCGAGGCATCACAAATCTCCCCTGATATAGTAGTCTGTCTCCCTCTAATGAGTACCCTGGATGGCTACCCTCCTCTTTTAGCAAAGCTGCCTTGATTCTTCCCAGTTCTTCATCTCTAGCACTTTCTTCCCTGATAGCCTCCCAGTCAAGCATCAAAGGAACGGATAATGCCACTGTCTGCAGCTCCCCCATGCATCTGGACAAGGCATCCGCCGCTTTGTTCTCTACTCCTGGCCTGTACTGAATCTCAAAGTCATACCCCAGCAATTTGGACAGCCACCTTTGATGCTCTTCCGTCACCATCCGTTGTTCCAGTAAGTATTTCAGGCTTCGCTGATCTGTCCTGACTATGAAATGTCTCCCTAGCAGGTAGGCCCGCCACTTCTGGATGGCTAATACGATGGTCATTAATTCCCTCTCATACACTGACTTTAGTCGGGCTCTAGCAGTCAATACCTGGCTAAAATAGGCAATGGGTCTGCGACTCTGCATCAGTACTGCGCCTAGCCCGTACCCTGAAGCATCAGTCTCTACAATAAAGGTCTGAGTGAAATCTGGCAAGGCTAGGACCGGCACCGTAGTCATTTCCTTCTTCAAGCTCTCAAATGCTGCTGTAGCCGCCTCTCCCCATAGGAACCCGTCCTTTAATTGTTCTGTGAGTGGCCATGCTATGGAGCTATACCCTTTTACAAACCTCCTGTAGTAACCCGTCAATCCTAGGAATCCCCTTAATCCCTTCAGATTTTTCGGTACTGGCCATCTTATCATAGCTTCAATTTTTGATTGATCCGCTGCAACTCCTTTTGATACCACATGGCCCAAGTATTCTACACTGGTTTGTGCAAAGCAGCATTTCTTCAAGTTAGCCCTCAGCTGGTGCTCCTGCAGTACCTCTAGCACCCTTTTTAAATGCTCCCAATGTTCCTCTTATGTCCTACTGTAGACTAGGATGTCGTCAAAGAATACCAGTACAAATCGTCTGAGATAAGGTTTGAAAACCTTGTTCATGAGGGCCTGAAAAGTAGCTGGAGCATTGGTAAGGCCAAACGGCATCACCAGGAACTCATAATGTCCTTCATGAGTTCTAAAGGCCGTTTTAGGTACATCCTCCTTCTTCATTCGGATCTGGTGATAACCTGATTTTAAATCTATCTTGCTGAAAATCACGGTTCCACTTAGTTCATCGAGTAGCTCGTCAATGATAGGTATAGGAAACTTGTCTGGTACAGTTTCCTTGTTGAGTGCTCTATAGTCCACACAAAACCGCCAGCTGCCATCCTTCTTTTTTACTAACAGAACAGGGCTAGAAAAAGGGCTGATGCTGGGTCTGATAATCTCTGCCTCCAGCATTTCTCTAATCAACCTCTCTATCTCATCTTTCTGGAACTGAGGGTAGCGGTAAGGTCGGACACTGATGGGTGACACTCCCTCTTTCAACACGATGGCATGTTCCTGCTCCCTCAGCGGTGGCAATCCCTGAGGTGGCTGAAATACCTCTTGGAACTGCTGAATCAATGGTTGGATGGAGAGGGGTATGTCTCTTCCTTCTTCCACTCTTGCTTCCTCTAAACTGTGCAATTCCACTAAATATCCTCCGCCTGCCAACTGGATATCTTTCACCATCGTTTTAAGAGAAACTAGGGATTTGGAAAGCCCCGCGTCCCCCTTAATTACTACCTTCCTTCCTTCCACCATCAACTCCATCGTGAGTGCTCCCCAATTCACCTTGGTGTCACCCAAAGTTTGCAGCCATTTCATCCCCAGGATGACGTCCGTGCTCCCCAGCTCTAGTGGAAGGAAGTCCTCCCTCACCTGTATCCCCTGGATCGTCAGTCGTACTTCTCTGCAAATCCCCTGACCTTTCTCTATCTTCCCTGTACCCATCATCACTCCGTAACAGCCTGTGTCCACCAATTTTATTCCCAGCTGGTCTACAACTTGGGTGGAAATGAAATTGTGGGTAGCCCCACTATCAATTAGCACCACCACCTCCATGTCCTTTATTTCTCCCTTCACTTTCATGGTGTGACTTCAATTTTGGATTGATCCGCTGCAACTCCTTTTGATACCACATGGCCCAAGTATTCTACACTGGTTTGTGCAAAGCAGCATTTCTTCAAGTTAGCCCTCAGCTGGTGCTCCTGCAGTACCTCTAGCACCCTTTTTAAATGCTCCCAATGTTCCTCTTCTGTCCTACTGTAGACTAGGATGTCGTCAAAGAATACAAGTACAAATCTTTTGAGATAAGGTTTGAAAACCTTGTTCATGAGGGCCTGAAAAGTAGCTGGAGCATTGGTAAGGCCAAACGGCATCACCAGGAACTCATAATGTCCTTCATGAGTTCTAAAGGCCATTTTAGGTACATCCTCCTTCATTCAGATCTGGTGGTAACCTGATTTTAAATCTATCTTGCTGAAAATCACGGTTCCACTTAGTTCATCGAGTAGCTCGTCAATGATAGGTATAGGAAACTTGTCTGGTACAGTTTCCTTGTTGAGTGCTCTATAGTCCACACAAAAACGCCAGCTGCCATCCTTCTTTTTTACTGACAGAACAGGGCTAGAAAAAGGGCAGATGATGGGTCTGATAATCTCTGCCTCCAGCATTTCTCTAATCAACCTCTCTATCTCATCTTTCTGGAACTGAGGGTAGCGGTAAGGTCGGACACTGATGGGTGACACTCTCTCTTTCAACACGATGGTATGTTCCTACTCCCTCAGCGGTAGCAATCCCTGCGGTGGCTGAAATACCTCTTGGAACTACTGAATCAGTGGTTGGATGGAGAGGGGTATGTCTCTTTCTTCTTCCACTCTTGCTCCCTCTAAACTGTGCAATTCCACTAAATATCCTCCGCCTGCCAACTGGATATCTTTCACCATCGTTTTAAGAGAAACTAGGGATTTGGAAAGCCCCGCGTCCCCCTTAATTATTACATTCATTTCTTCCACCATCAACTCCATCGTGAGTGCTCCCCAATTCACCTTGGTGTCACCCAAAGTTTGCAGCCATTTCATTCCTAGGATGACATCCGTGCTGCCCAGCTCTAGTGGAAGGAAGTCCTCCCTCACCTGTATCCCTTGGATCGTCAGTTGTACTTCTCTGCAAATCCCCTGACCTTTCTCTATCTTCCATGTACCCATCATCACTCCGTAACAGCTGTGTCCACCAATTTTATTCCCAGCTGGTCTACAACCTGGGTGGAAATGAAATTGTGGGTAGCCCCACTATCAATTAGCACCACCACCTCCATGTCCTTTATTTCTCCCTTCACTTTCATGGTGTGATTCGTAGTGAACCCCACCACTGAGTTTAGGGAAACCTCAGCGAAATCCAAGTGTAGCTCCTCTTCTCCTTCTGTCTCCTCCTCAGTTTCCTCGTCATCGCAGACGGTGAGAACCTGAAGAGTTCGGTCCTTGCACCGATGTCCTGGTGTGTACTTTTCATCGCATCGGAAGCATAAGCCCTTAGCCCTCTTCTCCTGCATCTCTTTCTCTGTCAATCGTTTGAAGTTTCCTCCGTTTCCTCCTGTCTTCTCCTTGGTGGCTTCTCTATTTCCTCCTGTTGCAGGGCCTTTCGGTGCAAGATGAGTAGTCGTCATCCTGTACGTGCCTCCGGTGCTGCTACTCCTGGCTCCCTTCTCCAAATTCTTCTGATTTTCCACCAGTTGGGCCAACTTCATGGCTTCCCCTAGGTCCCCCCCATTGCCTCGGATTCTTCCATAGTTTCCCCTTTCCCAAGTGCTAGGTGCACCCCAAGTTTCCCGATCTTCTCTTGCCCTGCCATAGCCCAAACCCCCTTCAAAATCCCCTCTTCTCCCTTCAAATTCAGTACCTCGACGGCCGTAAAACCCCTCATGGCTTTCCCACTCAGCCCTTCCTTGCTCCGCTCCCCCATATCCATACCTTTCTCCATGTCGATCTCCTCTTTCTTCCCTATGGAAAGGCTCCACATAGGGTATTCTTCTTCCCCCTTCCATGATTTCCACCTCTTCTTCCTCCTTTCAGATTTCGGAATTAGTGTTTCTCGCTTCGGGGCCCTTCGCTTCGGATGCCGCCGTTTGTGCTTAAAGTTCCAACATTCTTTTCATTATGTCCCTAAGATCGGCCACCTGCCCCTCCATGGACGAAATTCTTTCCTCCACGGTTTCTTTGATGTGATTCATCTCTCCTTCGAATTTCTCCTCCAAAGCATCAACTTTCTTGGCCGTCATTATGATCCGGAGTTTGTAGATTCACAAAATCTAGATCTTGGAGTCAAAAAACAGCAACTTCTTCTTTTTATGACAAAAAAAAAACTGCTGCTGGAATTGGCCGACAACAGCCCTCCACCGGCCCCAAGACGGCCTCTGATACCAATTTGATAGGAAATACTTGAGTTCATAAGTAACCCTAAGGGAATACTTGAGTTCGCAAACAAACCTATCACTAATTGGAGATAAAACAGCGAGAATTCAGCCAAAATCTGGGCGAAATCAGCCCCAAATCACTAAATTGCAATAAGGGAAACAAAGCAAAAGCAACACGAAATCAAGATACAAGTGATCCTCAATTCGAGAGGAGGATAGTCTCTCCCAAATCTCCAGACAAGAGAGTCTAGAGCCCAAAACACCCAAGAAACTCCAAGAAGAAAACAATACTTGCATGCCCTTCCCTTCCCCTTACCTCTCCTATTTAAAGACTTTTCCACCTCCTCAAATCTTTCCTAAAAATAATTTTCAAATAAATTCAAATCCCGTGGACCCCACCCTTAGGCGGTAATTTAATTTGGGCAAGAAATGAGGAGAAATTGCCTCCTTTGGTATACAAGTGCCGGCCCATAATGGGCTGGCTGAGGCGGTTCAGAAGGAACCGCCTCAAGAGGCAGTTCCAAAGGAACCGCCATATTAGGTACCCTTGGATGAAGCAACCCATGACTGCCAACAAGAAACTCTGTCAGGTTGGGTCGACTATCTTCTCTGACTAAGTAGACCGGGAACCATGATGACTCGGGATGACGGAACCATGGGATCTTTATCGGGTCTATCATCCATTACCCCACCATCTGCTTTAAGTGCAATAAGGTGAAAATTTCTATTTTAAATATCAAACCTATAAATTCTCTAATATGCATGCCCATGCTGCTACTATACACCTGATACTATGTATCTATGGATACAACGTATCTGATTGACGACTAGCCTTAATCGAAAGTTCTCTCTCGTTATCGGGAGAGGTAATTAACTATAGGGGCTTGCGCCTATAGGAAACTAGAACTCAGATCATAAAGTTCTCACAAAATGAGGTCGAAATATCTGGGTAGTGTCTTATCTACAAATCCATCTGCCTTCCAAAATTTACCCAGGAACTTAAATTCGTTAAAACTCCCCGTGAAAGAGAAAAGCATAGCGGGCGGAGGCAAGGGCCGAATTTTTGGAGCCCACATCAAATTTATTCCCTAGTATTATTACATGTTTCCAATTTAGTCTCTAAAAATTGGCCCCAGATAGTTCGACAAGTAGAAATTAAAAGAAATTGGGAAACAAAAATAAACCTAATTTAGTTAATTTAGTCCTTCAATCATATAAAATTAATATCAATTTAGTCCAAAAAGATCATTTGTGATCAATTTTGTACATTCAAGAGATTAAATTTGAGACATATGATATTTAAGCTTAAATTGGCTACACACAAATAGTCGGAGGGACCATATTTTAGCCCCACACATATGCTTAATATCAGGGCAAGTTATCACGAGAATGACACCTAAAGAAGCTTGCATTCCTTGATCGAGAAGAAATATACAAATGGCGTCGAACTTCTAGAGAGAAGAAAGAGGTAAGAAGCCGAGACGAAAGAGAGGATAAGCTCGCAAGCTTTCCCAAGCAGAGAAGAGAGGAATGGAACAAGCTCGCAAGCTTTCCCAAGAAAAAACCGCAGGTTTTTAGCTTCCAAAAATTACATCATAACACACTTTTTCTATTACAAAACACCTTATATTTATAAGAGAAAAAGGGGAAGCTAAACAGCCCAAATTACTTCCAGCCTAGCCAATTAAAATAGGGGAAATAGAAGGCCAGCAATCAGTCCAGCAACAACACCCGAAGAGCCACACTGAAAACCGAAAAGGGTAGCCAAGGGAGAAGGAACAGACACGCAAGGGAACCGGAACAGGCAGCCACAAGGGGGGAAAGGAACGGACAACACAGGGAACCGGACAGGTAGCCACAAGGGGGAAGGAACCAACCACGGGAAGGGGAATCAGGGGGGAAAACCAAAGGGTCATAGGGAAGGGGAAAGAGTAAGAGACTTTCCTCATAATGAGCTGAAAAAAATAGCAGCTTGAGCAATAATGAGCTAGAACAAATCAGCTCCAAAAACACAACCAAAAAATCGATCAGCCAAGCCCAAACCAACAGCCCAAGAATTAGTCAAATGAGATGCCCCCCTTTGCCTACATCAAATTCTTCCCCGGTTGAAAATGCTGATCTCCTAATGAGGTTGTTTTAGATTTATCCCAATGAGACGAAGGAGGCGCATCTAGCTCTTGAATTTTGGTCGCATACTTCTTCAAGATATTCTCTCGTTCTTGCATGAATTGGTCGTGCAGAAGTGTCTTTTTCTTCATATATTGCTCCATATACATATGCATTTTCATATGTAGTTTGTATAATTCATTTTGAATCAGGTTGGTTGAACTTCCTTCTAACGGAATCCATCTGTCCATTGGAATTGGGATTTCAATATCTTCTGGTTGATTTTCTTCCACAATGGACTCAATATTTTTGTCTCTTTCCATTTTTCTAAACATTTAAAAAAAACACAAACAACCTAGGAAGAAGCAAACATAGGCTCACATAACAACTATTATGACTCACCAAGACTCACTCGACAACCTTGTTCTGATACCAAATTGATGCAACCAAAAGTTCCCAAAACAAATAGGAGACCCTTGGTCACAAAAAATAAACAAAAGCACTTCTTAATACTTGAAATAAAAGGACAAACAACACTTTAAACACTTTTAAACGTAACAAAACACCACTTTATAACATAAAAATGACACTTACAATCTTGAAATAAAAACTCCTAAACTCCTAAACTTACATTCCTTAATTCCAAGTCATAAATAGAATATTTGGATCGAGCATCATTCAACTTTTCACTAAAATAAGCAATATGTTTTCTCTTTTGACTAAGCACAGCACCAATACCAATATGAGAAGCATCACAATCAACTTCAAAAATATTTTCAAAATTTGGCAAGCTAAGAATGGGAGCTTGACTCATTTTTGCCTTAATGATTTCAAAAGTTTGTTCAGCTTGAGGTGTCCACCTAAATATCCACTTTTTTAAGCAATCAGTAATATGAGCAATCAGAGAACTGAAGTTCTTAATAAACCTTCGATAAAAAGAAGCCAAGCCATGAAATCCTCTCACCTCACTTATATTTTTAGGAGTGGGCCAACTTTGAATTGTAAAAATGTTAAGCTTGAAGTCATAAAAGAACATTTTTATGATCAACTTTTATCCCCTCAGCAGAAACAATAAAACCTAAAAATGTTAAGCTCGAAGTCATAAAAGAACATTTTTTAAGATTGATGTATAGCTTCTGTTCCCTTAGAGTTAGCAACACTTGCCTCACATGATTAAAGTGCTCAGAAGGATGAATACTATAAATCAAAATATCATTGAAATAAACCATAACAAACTTTCTAATAAAAGGTCTCAAAACATGATTCATAGTTATCATAAAAGTGCTCGGAGCATTCGAAAGCCCAAAAGGCATCACAAGCCATTCATACAACCTCCTTTAGTTTTAAAACTAATTTTCCATTCATTCTCAGGTCTTATTCTTATTTGGTGACACCCATTTCTCAACTCGATTTTGGAAAAAAATTTTGCACCGCTTAACATATCTAGCATGTCATCCAGCCTAAGAATAGGAAATCGATATTTAATGGTGATTTTATTTATTTCCCTACTATCGACACATATTCTCCACGTTCCATCTTTTTTTGGAGTCAATAAAGTAGGCACAACATAAGGACTTAAGCTTTCTTTAATCAAACATTTTTCTAACAAATCAATCACTTGCTTAAAAAGTTCAATATGCTCAATTGAACTCATCCTGTAATGAGGAAGGTTAGGCAAAGTGGCTACAAGTATTAAATCAATGTGATGCTAAATATCTCTCATCGATGGTAAACTACAGGCAGTTTCTCAGGTGATATATCAAAAAACTCATCAATTAAAGATTGAATTTCTTTAGGAATTTGAAGAATATAATCAATTTCTTTTCCCAAAACTAAGTAAGCTACCTCAGAATGTTTCAAATAATTTGTATTCAAAAGCAGTTCAGGAGTGTTTATTTTGGCAACCTTGTTATTTTTAGCAGGCG
Source organism: Dendrobium catenatum (assembly GCF_001605985.2). Classification (NCBI taxonomy): domain Eukaryota; kingdom Viridiplantae; phylum Streptophyta; class Magnoliopsida; order Asparagales; family Orchidaceae; genus Dendrobium; species Dendrobium catenatum. Next base: position 46,291 of record NW_021411634.1, on the reverse strand, counting down.
AATCAGGTACATGTTTTTGAGGATAGAGAGTGAATTCCTTATTGTTTTGAATCAAAATGTAAGTGTTCTTTTCTCCCTTGTGAATGGTTTTGTTATCAAATTGTCCAGGTCGACCGAACAAAATGTGACAGACTTCAAGAGGCACAACATCGCAAATAACTTGATTCTTAAAAGACCCCCCAATTGTTAAGTTGACAACACATTGCTTTGTGATTGAACCTCACCCCCCTCCTTAAACCAAGAGATTTTATAAGATTTGGCAAGTGGTTTGGACTTTAACTTGAGTTTATCAACCATAAGTTGTGACAAAATTTACAGAACTTCCGCTATCTCTCATAAGAGTGCAGATTTTTCCTTCGACCGTACAAGTTGTTTTGAAAATGTTTCTCCTAAGCCACCTATCCCCGTTGTTAATTTTAGTTGTTAAGACTTGTCGTATTACGAAAATCTCTTCACCTTCATCTCCCTCAATATCAACTTTCTCTAATTCAAAGTCATTTTCAGGTTCAGATTCATTTTCTTCTTCTTCCTCTATCTCTTCATCGTTTTCAATGAAATTATTTCTTGGTGGATTATTTTTTCTACAAGCCGCAGAAAGATGACTATAAAGCCGACATTTATAGCATGACTCAATTAATCTAGGTTGTTTAGAAGATTTAGATCCCATAATTCCCTTTCCTTTATTCACATTTTGATTGTCAAAAGATTTAACTTTATCACCCGATGTTCCCACAGAAGTTTGAGATTAATTTTTAACCCCACCAGTTGGTCGCCGTTTATAAGTTTATGTTATCTTGTTGTGACCCCTTTTCCTTTGATGTTGCTTTTTAAGTTTTAAAGCTATTCGATATGCCTCATCAATTTTAATTACATGATGCAAATTAAGTTGATCCTGGATTGTCTACTTAAGACCGTTGATATACCTTGAGATAGATTTTTCTTCAAACTCATCTAAATCATTTCTTGATTGAAGTTTGTAAAACATTTCAGTGTATTCTTCCACAGATTGAGTTCCTTATCGTAAATTATTAAATTCATTGAAAGAGGTTCGTGCGTGATCAGATGGTAAAAAATTTTCCCTCATTTTTTCTTTCATTCGTTCCCACTTTTGTATCTTCTCTTTCCCACGCCTAAGTCTATTGTTTTGTAAGTTTTTCCACCACGTAAGAGAATAACCAATGAGTTTTAAACTTGCAAATTTCATTTTTCTATTTTCAGGAATTTCTTTCAAATAGAAAATGGATGTAGTACAACCCAGATTGACTATTTTCTTATTAGAAAATTAAACCGTTTAGATTGCAAAGATTGTAAAGTTATTCCGAGTGAAAGTTTATGTACCCAACATCGATTATTAGTTTTGGACTTTAAGATAAAGGGGCATAAAATAAAAAATAAAGTAAAACGTTTTTCGAGGATTAGATGGGGGCATTTAAAGAATATTAACCAAAATATTTTTGTGAGTAAGATTTTAGATCTTAAGATTTTGTCTGTGCATGAGGATGCTAATGTTATGTGGGAAAAAGTGGCTAGTGATATTAAGAATATTGCAAAAGATGTGCTTGGAGTATCTAAGGGAAAAGCTCCTAATAGTAAAAATAGTTGGTGGTGGAATCCAATTGTGCAAGAAAAGATTAAAAATAAGAAGATTTGTTATAAAAATTGGTTTAATTTTAAAAATTAAGATAATTGGAAAATATATAAAGTGGCTCGTAA
>NW_021411634.1:30969-43792 GCF_001605985.2 Dendrobium catenatum | reverse complement strand
GTAATTTTATCAGTAATAGTCCTAGTGAGGGGATTGTGACTTTGGGCGATCAAGTCATTAATAAGAGTACACGTTTTGATATCTTGGATCTGTTGTTCAGAGTGATGGTGAAATAGATGAGGATATTATTAGTAGAATTCAAGTTGGATGGTTGAAGTGGCGGAATGCATCGGGCTTGTTATGTGATAGAAATGTACCCCTCAAACTTAAGGGAAAATTTTATAAGATGGTAGTGAGGCCTGCAATGTTTTATGGTGCCGAATGTTGGCCATTAAAAGAGAAGCATAATACTAAGTTAAGTGTGGCAGAGATGAGGATGCTTAGATGGATGAGTGGCTTTACCCTTAGAGATAGGATACGAAATGAGCATATACGTGAAAAGGTTGGAGTAGCTCCAGTAGAAGATAAGATTAGAGAGAGTCGCCTTAGATGGTTTGGTCACATAAAAAGGCGGCCTTCCGACGACCCAGTTAAGAGAGTAGAGGTATTAGATTTGACTTGTGTTAAGAAAGGTAGGGGTAGACCTAAAAAGACTTGGTTAGAAAATATTAGGAATGACCTTTCTTTATTAGATTTAAACGAGAATTTGGCTTTTAATAGGACACAATGGAGAAAAAGGATTCATGTAGCCGACCCCACGTAGTGGGATAAAGGCTTGATGTTGTTGTTGTTGTTAGGAATTTCTTTCAAATCAAAGAATTGATCCATTTTATCTATCCATTCGAAATAGATCAGGTTGTAATTTCCCCTCGAAATTGTGAACATTTATTTTAATCCCAAAATCCCAATTTCGTTATTGCCTATTTTGGTTCCTAGGGACTTCTTCTTCGCTTTCAGATGTTTGGGCATTATGTTGGTTAACATTGAAATTAACAAGAGTGTTAGCCATTTCATTCATTTGATTTTGCAAGTCTGCTAACTGTTGCATCAAATTTTGTCAATCCCCCGGATTATTAGCCATCTTAGATTTCAAAAGAAAAAGACTCACCAACTAAGGATATTCTAACTCGCTCTGATACCAAACCTGATGCAAACTAGAGAGAAAAGCCAAGTTGATGAACACAAGGACAAAATAAAATCAAACTCGATTCACTTTAGCTTACAAACAACCAAATAAACATCCGGATAAACAAAAGTCAAATCAAACAAAATAAAATAATAACATAAAAACGCTATCCTCAGAACAACATATGGGCTCCGAAAAATTCCATTTTAGGTGATGATCCTGGCCTCTCCGCATCATCGGTCTATTTTTTTTTTTTAAGTATGATGATGATGGCGGCAGAGAGTTTTAACGAGATTAGGTTCCGAGAAAATTTTCAGAAGGCATATTGGGTTTTAGATAAGACACTACCCAGAGATTTCGCCCTTATTTTGTGAGGACTTTTTAATATGAGTTCTGGTTTCATATAGGCGCAAGCCCCTATAGTTAATTACCCCTCCCGAAAATAGGAGAGAACTTTCGATTAAAGCTAGTCGTTAAGGAGGTCAAATAGGTTATAAACCCATCATATAATAGCAATAGTTTTAGGGTTTGAATCTTGGATTTAAATTTTGAAGTTTGGAATTTAGAATTTATCACCATAAACTTAAAACTGGTGGTGGTAGGAGTGAAGACGAGCCCGATCAAGATCCCATGGTTCCGTCATCTCGGGCTGTCATGATCTCTAGTCTACTTAGTCAAAGGAGGTAGTTGACCCAACCTGACAGAAGGTACCTTGTCAGCAGTCATGGGTTGCTTCATCCAAGAATACCTTGTAGACATGGGTTTGTATTTGTCTAAGGGGATATATCTGAATCCACCTTAGTTTACAGAGAGTTTTATGCCTATCGAATATACCCTATGATTCATAACTCAAGGGTTTGACGACATTAGGGAACATAAGGGCTTTGGCCGTGATCATAATATAATGGTACCATTTTTCGGCAAAACCACCCGATTAGAGGGACGTGCCACGTCCCTGCTGGCAAGAAACTATTTGAGGATGAATCAAAGTGATACACCCAATACGCATTCACTTTTTGTGAGCTGAGGTTAATTTTAAATGTATCACCCCCGATAAATGGTTGCGGGAGAAGAATGATTTTTAGTTTTAAGTTTTCAGTTGATAGATTTTATTTCAAGAATTTGTGTTTCTGTTAGATTTCAAATTTGACCCTTCCGATTGAGATTTTCTGTCAACACGGTCATCATCAGGGTGACATTAAGGTCACTTGTATTTTTGTAGGATTTTGGGAGGCTTTTGTAATTCAAGTTGTGTCGACTCCAGTCCTTTCAAGAAGGATGAGATTTGAATACTTGACCCGCGCAGCATTCTCGAATCGTTGGATTTGAGACTCAGATGTGACAATTGAAGCACATGCGAGTTGTAGCATTCTACCTTGCGCAGCATTCTCGGACAATAGTATTTGTAACTTTAATGCATTGACCAGAGCACATGCAGGGGTTTATTTATTTCAAAGGATTTTATTTAATACAAAAGGGAGACATTTTAAAATATTTAAATATAATCTATTGCGTAAGTGATTTCGCTTAGAAAATAGCCTGTAATTTCATTTAAGGGCCTACGAACGTCTTATGTCCGATTGTACACATGTTGCGGATCCGATGACGTGGTGTTATTTGTTACTTCTTACAGATGAATTGTAATCCTTTCACATTTGTCCAAATACGGCACGTCGAACATATAATGGGCCTCCTTCAATAACTTGTAGGCTTTTACAGTTGTTGTAGTTATTTAACATCTTGTTTGTATGCAATATTTTGTGTGTATGACAGATCTCCTTTATAGGATGTGTTGTGTGCATTGCAACTCATTACATTCATTGCATGTGAAGTTCTTTTATCTCTAGGGAACTGTTGTATAAATAAGGAGTCTTCTACACCAAGTCGTAGGAGCTTTCACATATACTTGTAAGATTGTTATATAAAGTATTGTTTTTTTGTAATCAAATCAACAAACTTGTTTGGAGTTGCATAGAATTTATTATGCATAGACCTCACTCACTTCGAACTCATTAAATGCATCAAACTGTTATGCTTATGGCACATTGCTTCTCTTCATTCATAAGAGATCTATTACACTAGAGCACCATTGTTTCTTACAGTGTTCTAAGAAGCTGCACTCATCATTAATTTCTAAGTGATTATTGTTTATTATTATTGTATTTATTTTAAATCACTTAAAATAGAAATTTGATGGTGTAAGGGTCACCTTTTTTTAATTATTGATTATTCCAATTTATTTTAGTTGATTTTATTTAAGGGATTTTGTTTAAGTTGGTTAGTTAAATTAATAAAGAGACTTAATGTTGAATTAAATGCTCTTAGTTAATTTAGGATTTTTTTATTCAATTAGTTAATCCTAAGTACTTTTTTCGATCTCCCCAAAATTTGGCAAGTCCAAAAGTTTCGAGCAAATTTGGACAGCCTCCCGGCATCCCCTCCCCGACGCCGGGAGGTAAGGGAGTGCTCGACTCAGCCGGATCAAATCGACAGCGAGGAGATTTGGGAGAGTGAATCGATCACATAAAAGAGTCTTCAAGTCTTCTAATGTGCGCGACCTGCTAATTTAAGCAATTTAATTTTAAAAATATTTTTTGGTCCCCTCAAAAATCTGGCAACCTTTCGGCGCCCCTCCCCTCTCGGGGAGGATGGGGAGGCCACTTTACCTTTGGCTTGACTCGGCCAGAGTGAATCAACAGCGAGGAGATTGGAAAGGTAGTGTATGCGCTCCCTCGGTCGGATTAACTCAAAGGCCAAGGGCTTCGGGGGACCGGATCAACCCCGGGACTTCCTTCAAGTCTTCATACCATTTGAAATCCTCTCATTTCTCTCAATCTCTCTTTTTATTTTATTTTCTTTTTATATTATACATATAATATTATATAATAATAATAATAATAATAATAATAATAATAATGAGGTATGTAATTTTTGGCTTCGGGGGACTGGATCAACCCAGGACTTCCTTGGGCCTCCATTCTTTCTTCACCCTAGATGAGGAGGTATGAGATTTTTGGCGTCCCACATTTACCTCATCTAAAGGTGGAGTCTGAATGCGACCCCCATAGCGTAGCTCATCGAGAGGACTAGAGGGTCTGTCTTCTTTGGGAGATCTCCTAAACCTAGTAGGTACATCGGATCTACTAGAAACTGACAAACAAGTCCGAGGGACCACTTGGCGATCAAGGAAATCAGCCTTTGGTCTGCCATAGATCTTAGGTGGTACTATTTAACTGTCAACTAGAATTATATGCTCACTGACTAATCTTTTCTGGTAAGGTTTAAAATCATAACCATCCACCAATGCTGACATAGCTGGCTGTCGAGCAAATTGTTTCCTGTCTTTCTGCGATGGCTGAACAATCATTTTGCTGTCCTTGGGATCTTTGTTCTCCCTTAAGATTGTATCAACATGTTTGCAAATCGCATTCTTCATAACTTTAATTATCTTCTCTTTTGTTGAGTAGGTTCTATCAGCTACTCTTTGGAAAAATATTTCTGATGTCATTCTCCCATTGCTTTGCCCTTTCCTCGGGTGTACTTTTGGGAACTTTAGTTAAAGGTCTTGGAGGCGATGCAATTATTTTTTCAACATCTTCTTCGCTCCTAAACACAGAAAGAGGGTAAAATTTATTACCCTCGGCTAGAGGAGAGAGTTCCATCATCTCATACTCTAACTCAGCTTGCTCCTCATTTTCCAACCTCTTTCCAAGTCTTCTATTTTTATTTCTTCGAGACTGGTTAGAATATAGGTAGAACTAGTCCCTTCTTCATATTGATTGTACTGAATTAGTTTCTCAGGCTTTGAGTGGCTTGGGACAACTGCTAAAGACTAAACTGTCTCATATTGTCTCTCAACTGCCATCTGCTCAGGTAACACTGGAGTCAAGGTTGTTTGTCTTTCATTAGACTTTTAAACCTTAGGGAAGGTCAACCTATTAAATGTAGAAGGTTGAGACCCATTGCCTTGCCGCCATCCTTTCTTTTCTCTCACAAGAAAGTAAATCATGAGAAATCATTTGATTTCCATGATTTTTGTAAGTGGATAGTGGTATATACGAGGTTTTCTTGGGTTGGAAAGCAAAAAGAAAGGGTTTCTATGGACCTAAAGCTTTGGATCGTCAACCACATGTCAATTGGCTACGGGGCATTAGAGATTTTCCTAAGTTTTAGGATTTTACCTCACACGGGCTATCCAAGTGCTCCAATCCAAGCTCCAGGTGTTGTCCAAGCTGTCCCGGAGGAAGAAGATCGTTGTCCTAGCCGCTCTGGATGTCCTCGCCGTTGTCCAAGTCATTCTGGATGCCTCCTTTGCTATCCAAGTGCTCCGGAAGGAGAATTTGTTGTCCAAGCACGCTCCAAACAGCTACCTCCACTGTTTGAGTGCTTCCGGAAGTCGTCGCTTGCTGTCTAAATGTTCCAAGTCCTGTCCTCCTCTGAAAGACAAATGTGTTGTCCAAGGCATACCAAACTGCTGTCCAGAACGTCTTAGATGTTGTCTTCGCTGTCTTGAGGTTGTCGGAGTTGATTTGGAAGGAAGTAGAGGCTTCCTACCTTCCCTTGGCTGTTGCGGGGGCTGATTTCAACACACCTTTGCCCTAGACTTTGGAAGAGAAGATCACCAACAGTAGCAAGAGGGAATTTCTGCTCTTCAATTGAAGAAAGAAGGCAATAACAGAAAGAGAGGACTCCTTTTCAACCCAAAGGAGAAGACAACAGCTAGATAACACAAAATCTCCTCTTCTTTCAGTTTCGGCTCCAAGAAATACATGCAAGGAGGAAGATACTTCGTTGGCCCTCCCTATTGGCTAGGTCGCACGCAAGCGGCCCTAGTCGGCCACATCTTCCCACCTGGACGGGCCGCATGCAAGCAAGGGCTCCCTTCTCCCTTTCTGCTCTGCTCTGTCTGGGACAGTGTGGGCTCTGAAAATTCTGGCACGGCCTCCGCCCACTAATTGCTTTTTCTTTCGGCGATGGAGTTTTAACGGAATTAAGTTCCATGCCTCCATAGTCTTGCCTTTCCCCATATCTTCCTCCTCTCTCCTCCCTCTATAAAGGCTCCAAATGAGGCCTTCCCCTACTCCCTTCCACGATGTCTACTTCCTCTTCCTCCCGATGGATTTCAGAGATGGTGTTTTTTGCTTCGAGCCCTTTTGCATAAGACACCGCCGATGAGTTTGAAACTCCAACATCTTCTTCACTAAACCCCGTAGATCGGCCATTTGCCCTTCCATGGAAGACATTCTTTCCTCCACGGTCTCCTTGATTTGATTCATCTCTCCTTCAATCCTCTCCTCCAAAGCATCCACCTTCTTAGCCGCCATCTCCTACGGTTGTGGGCTCCAAAAATTCGGCCCCGGCCTCCCCGCCACGCTGATGTACTTTTTGTTTGGCGAGGGAGTTTTAACAGAATTAAGTTCCGGGGTAAATTTTGGAAGGCAGATGGGTTTGTAGATAAGACACTACTCAGAGATTTCGCCCTCATTTTACGAAGACTTTATGATCTGAGTTCTGGTTTCCTATAGGCGCAAACCCCTATAATTAATTACCCATCCCGATAATGAGAGAGAATTTTTTATTAAGGCAAGTCGTCAATCAGATACGTAGAGAATACACATCTGGCATATAGTAGTAGCACGGGTTTGGATGTTGGAAAATTAAAGGTTTTATATTTAAAATAGAAATTTCACCATCTAGCACTTAAAGCAGATGGTGGGGGGATAGATGATAGACCCGATCAAGATCCTATCGTTTCGTCGTCCTCGACCATCGTGGTCCCTGGTTTACTTAGTCAAAGGAGGTAGTCGACCTAACCTGACAGAAGAAACCTTGTCGGCAGCCATAGGTTGCGTCGTTCAAGGGTACCTTGTAGACTTGGGTTGAATGTTTGTCTAAGTGAACAAATTTGAATCCACCTTAACTAACAGAGGGCTTTGTGCCCTGTCGATCATATCTTATTTATTCATATCTTAAAGATTTGATGCCATTAAGGAGCGTATTGGCTTTGGCCATAACCGGTATTTCGTGATGCCATTTGGCGGCAAAACCACTCGGTTCAGAGGGCCCTGAGTCATAACCGTTTATCCTGCGGTGCCATTTGACGGCAAAACAGCCGGTCAGAGGACACGTGTCACGTCTTTATTGGTAGGAGACTTGTTTGAGAATGGATCTTAGTGATATTTTCGACTAGGCATTAGCTCTTTGTGAGCTGAAGTAATTTTCCAATTTATCCACCCTGGCAAACTGTTGCAGAGGGTGAATGGATTTTGCTTTAAGTGCTTTATGGTTGGATTTCAATTTTAAATATTTTGAAATTTGAGATTTTTTGGATTTTTTTGGATTTTTGAGTGGAGCTTGGAAGACACTTAAATGACATTTTGAAATGTTTAGAATGAACCTCTCCGGTTGAAATTTTTTGTTCAACACGGCCATCATTGGGTGAAGGAGGTCATTTCCATTTGATTAAACCTTGTCGACCCTATCAACTTGCCGATAAGGGACCAAGGTTCGTAGGCTTTGTGCATTTATTAGTGAATTCATATTGTTATAGGCCTTGAAGGTCTAATATGAATGTATTCAAATAAATATACCGGTCACCATGACCGTATATTTATTTAATGGTTCGGACCCTGTCAACTTCTATTACTCCGCATAGAAGGATTCGGTTCGAACTTGAATTCACTTATTGACCGACCCACGAAGCATCCTTAGACGTCACGTGTATATTTATAACACGCTCGTCGGGGCCCATGCGGGTGTTTGGGGGAATTTTGTAATTTTTTATTGAACCTTGTCGACTCTTATCTACCTGCTTAGGAGGATCGAGTTCAAATTTATTGACTCGCACAGCATCCCTAGACGGCACGTGTGTACTCATAACACGCTCATTGGGGCCCATGCGGGTGTGTGGGGGAATTTTGTAATTTTTTATTGAACCTTGTCGACTCCTATCTACCTTCTTAGGATGATCAAGTTCAAATTTATTGACCCACGCAGGATCCCTAGACGTCACGTGTGTACTCATAACACGCTCGTCGGGGCCCATGCGAGTGTTTGTAATTGTACTTACCCCTTATGTACCTATGTGTACCTATGTGTATACAAACTACGGTGCATGTGTGGGGGTACTTTAAGATATTTGTAAATGCCTTCCGTCCTCTTGCATGAACGTTGCGGATCTGGTGGCATTACGTAGCAGCTTATGAATTGAGTTGTTCGTTTCTTTGTACAAGTAGACTATCGTGCATTACTTATTGCTTTTTGCAGGTGGTTTGTAGTGCACTAACGAATCTCTTGCTTTAGGTCGTAGGAGCTTGCACTTTTTTAAGCTCTTCCGTATTTTGCTTGTGGATAGCTTGTTGTGTATGATGGGTCTCCTATGAAGGCCCATACGTATTTGCATTTTGCCATGTGTCATCTGCTTTTGCTTGTAGATAGCATCTGGTGCATATGGCGAGTCTTTTACAAGGACCCGTAAGTATTTACTTTTGCTATGATCTTCCACATTTTGCCTTCTAGCAGTTTATCTCCCAAGTGTTTGTAGAATATTCATCGTAGTTCCCCCATGTCTATTCCACCTCATGTCGAATCTTTCTTGTTGCAACTGACATGCTGATTATGGTATGGGTCTCTTATAACATATCTATCATTCTCATTTGAAAGTAGACTATTATGTGCTCACTTACACATTAGTCCGCATTGATATCAAATGATCCACTTCTCCTACCTCTCCCTTACTTTGTTTGCAAGCATATCACTGCATGATCCTCATTACAATTCGTGCATATTTCATTGAGTGTGTTGTTATTGACATGGATGTTGCTCTTGCATTTATTGTTCATTGCATACAAGCCTTTTTATTTGCTCATTAGCATTTGATCTCCTTCGTGATTATATCTTTTTGAATTGAATTGTTGTTGATAAGAGATATGACATTACATTCATTGTAGCTCCTTCAATGTCGCTTGTAGTATGTTATGTGCACTCGTACATTTGTAGTGTACCATAATGCCCCACCAAATCTCTTTGTTTACAAGGGGAGTTGAAATTGCTTGCACTACGATGTGGATATCACTCGTTCTCATTTGCAAGTTGATTTTTCTTGAATATTCCAAGCTATTCTATTATTCATCATTTGTATGCCTTGAAAATTCATTCAACATTATTTATGAGTTCTAGCTTGTACAGCTGCAAATGTCTTGTTATTTGGAATCAAGCTTGGCTTATTGCATCTTGGTTTAACCTTGATTTCATATGATTCGTTAAAGTCCAAGTCCTTGTTCTTTGTTTTCAAGTTTAGGTTCAAATTAAGCTCAGGATTGTCATTTGAGTTAAAATTTTATTCATATTCAAGTGTATTCTCAAATTCATTCATTCCCTTGTTGTCCTTTAAGTTCAAATCCTTGCTTGAGTTCAAGTAGTTCAGGCTCTCGATGAACCTCTTCCATTCATTTGAGTCCCCTGTGGTCCAACTAAAGTTCTTTGCTTGAGTTCAAATATCAAGCTTAAGTTCTATGTCCACAAGTTTGAGTTCAATTCGAGTTCACCTCGTTTAATGTTCAAATGAAGTTTCATTATTATTTACGTAAGTTCAAATTCATTTGAAATTTGAGTTCACTTAAGTTCATTGCGCCCAATTCAAGTCCAAGCTCACAAGTCTCCCATTGTTCTTTTGAGTTCAATCAAGTTCAAGTACAGTCTCGTGTTCACCCAAAATTTCGGCAATCTCCCGGCGTCTCTCCCGTTTAGGAGAAAACTACGAGAAATTGGGTCTTCCCAGCACGCGCAATAAAGTCGTGTATGATAGGTGTCCTTGGACGAGGACACCGCGGCCGTGATCTTTATTCCCACCATGCGCGATAAAGGCGTGTATGGGGTCTTTGACGGTACCTATTTAAAAAGACAGTTTTCTTTTCCCCCGCTCGGGAGTACTTATAAATAACCCCATTTCACCGTAGGCGTCGCATCGGGGTCTCATCCCACCACACGCAATAAGGGCGTGTATAGGCGGTTTTTTCTGGTGCGCCACAAACTTTGAAATAGGGCTTTAGGTGATTACCCGCCTCGTCGTCGGCGTCACACCGGGGTCCCATCCCACCACGCATAATAAAGGCGTGTATGGGCGGTTTTCCGGTCTGCCGCAAACAACAAAAGTGAGCTCTCGGAGTTTTAGGGCTAAGGAATTATACCTGCGCGGGGTTGAGTGCCGGCGGGATTGACACGTGGATCGAGGCACAAGAGAGAAGCTCTCACTTCTCATTTTCTTTTACGAATAATTATAATTTATAATCATCAATAATCATAAATAAGTATAATCAATAATTATAATTATTAATAATTAAGAATAATTATAATTATTATAAATTCTAATTAGTAGATATTATAATTCTTAATAATCATAATTATCAATAATTATAATTAATAATAATTATAATAGCATAATTATAATCAAGAATCAAAAAAACAAAAAGAACTGTCGGGTTACTGGATTTACACAGGATTTGAGCAGGATTTACAAAGAACTAAACTCTCTGTTTAACAGAGAGTTTAATGTTTTGTTTTAACTTTTAAGGGATTTGGCCGAAGCAGCGCGCCAATGGGGGGAGGTTACCTTCATAACCTCCTGTTACTTCCTATCCAAATGTCGTAACTTTCGACCCTGACAGGAAGGGAATGTCGCTGAATGAATGAAGCCAACCAGCACGAAGGAGCCGAAGAAGGAGGCAACGGCCTTATAGTGGTAAGATTGTTGCCTCTCTCTCTCTCTCTCTCTCTCTCTCTCTCTCTCTCTCTCTCTCTCTGTAATCTAAGGATAGCTTGAGAGATAGGGCTCGAGAGAATAGAGGGCAGCGAGAGCTTGCAGTGGATCTCAGGCTTCGGCGGTAAGAGGACGTATGTGGTGGGGGTGAGGAAGTAGCTTGGTCGGCTTGAGATCGGATGGGAAAAGGAGCGGCAGTGGCGGGCCATGAAACCAATGGGATGGGCTTGGCGTCGGGGGCCAAGGGCTTCAGCACAATGTCGGGAAACGGGATCTAGCCGTGGAGTAGAGAATCCTACCGACTTCCAGAGGGAGTCGGGTGTGGTAGAATCAACGTTTACATAAAGACGCAAGCAAGGTGCGAGGTTCTGGATGTGAATGAATAGCAGGGCACTGGGATTAGGATCAGCGGAGAAACTAAGATTAGGCGATAGGAGTGGGGTCCGAGAATGAGCTGATGGAGCGAGTAGGGCACCGGAAGTCGTGTGCTGTCGTGGAAGGTTGAGGAGGAAGGGAGTTCGGATGATTGGTGTGTCTTGTGCGGGGAAGGACGTAGAGAAGAAGCGTTGTGATGTGGGAAAGAACCGAAGACCTGTAAGCTTCATTTTTCATGTCGCATTTAACGATGGATTCGGCGTGGCTGATCTTCGGAGCTGCAAGTGCGGGAAAACGGTCCGGGGAACGTGATCAGAACGTTGCAAGCGGAATTGTGCGGTTTGCGATCCGAGGTTGGCAAAATCGTCGGCGGATTTCGGGATTCTCGTACGGAGGTAGTTATTTTTTTGTATACACAGAGGTCAACAGACGGGCGAAACCAACAGACGGGGCAAGCGTTTCCATCTACCCTTGATGCCTTGCGAGAGAGGGCACGGATAGCTGGCGCCAGCATCGCGTTCATCGAGCTCCAATCGGCTTCCTTCCGAGAAAAACGAAGGATTTGAGAGAGGAGATTCTTATCATGAAATTCTGAGCCGTCCGTTGGTTGTCAAAAATCTGATTTGGGAAGTCATAATTAGTCATGATTGCATATCATTAAGGCTGAAGAATTGAGCCGGCCGAAAGTCGGATCGACTCAAACCGAGATATTGGTCGGTTTGAGTACGTAATTGGGTGCAATCAAGTTTAGAGTGCTAACATTAAACTTGTGAATCGGTTGGGCATCGAGGTGATATGCGCTGTCGGAGATGTGTGGTTGACCTGGTCGATGGAGGCTATTACTGATGGCTTTAAATTTCAATTTAATCAACATTTTGTGGTCATATTATTCGCTTCACCACGTAAATGATCTCGTATTCAAGGTTGGTTTCATTGCTTTGAGTTGCGAAAATAAACTATAATTCAACAAATGAACAGCAGTTCGCATCGACGAGAAGTTGACTAATTCTAGGATAAAAATATAATTGAAACTTCAGGAGAGATAGGAAAGACCGTTAAAACACAGATACCCAATAATCCATAGCCCCTTATGGTTGTGAACTTAAATCTATACAAAGAAAATATGCCTTGTCAAGCCTGGTGGTTTTCAGAACTATGTATTCTTCCTATTCAAAGTTTGTAAACAATTATCATAGTCCCAAAATTAGTAAATAAATTCATATTTCAAGATTCAATACTTAATAAGCTATAAATATATTATAACAAGATCAACAATACAGTTAAGGCACCTAGAAATGCGCGAACAATTTAAAGATCCATTCCAAATGCAATATAATACTTTGAGCAAATAGCTGACTATCATTGTTTCCATAGTATATCTCCAACTCTTAAATCCTACCTGAGAGAATTCTCTATGATGGAGAGATGTTAATATAGAAGGAGTAATTAAATCAAATGTGAAAACTTTAAAGCAGACCTTCTCCATACTGGAAACTGGTAAACAAATATCACTTATATAAGGTATATAATAATCATATAAAAATTTTATTATAGATCATAACATTATCAGTATTATTTTATAACATATAACATATCAACAAAAGATACGTTAACTTAGTATTAAGTGAGAATTATCCTATAATACCTCATTTCCCCTCAACCTTACTATCCGACTTATTATTATA
>NW_021411634.1:0-30869 GCF_001605985.2 Dendrobium catenatum | reverse complement strand
CTATCTTTTTGTATATTGTTTCAATCTGGTCATATGGATATCTAGGATTCCTCCTCTGCAACTTGTTTACTGTTTTGATCTGATCCAAGTGGTTATCTTTCTATCTTATCACTATTTTAAATTTTCTCAAAGTAAAAAACTCCTCGTTGGATAGGCCATAGGATGTTGCCTACCCTCCATACTAATGTCATAGGGTGGCTTTTAACAAACCCTTAGAATAAATAATCATATTGAACACCTCATCTCGATGCGTTGTATAAAGATAACCGTTACCAGATACATACCCAGCACTAGCTGTGATACGTATAATTAATACAAAAATCACTTCAGGCTGGTGGTTTTTCAGACATGATTCTCCTTTTCAATTAGCCAATTTTCCAATGTACCCTAATTTATTTCTCATTTTTTTATAATTATAAGTAATCAAATCTAGAGTTCAGTCCCTTGCATAAAAAATATCAAGTCAATACATGTAGGACATAGAAACGAATCGAATTTAAAGATATTCAAATGTTCAATATTGTAGCATAAGCTGCTTCTGTTTCCAAGTATCTCCAGAACTTAAATCTACTGAGTTCGCATGGAATTAATAGAGTAAACAAATAAAACTTTTAAAGCAGACCTTTCTCATACTGGAACTGGTAAAACAAATAATATATAAAGCTACATTTGTTTCATTATTTCCAATTTGTTCCATAACGAATCATCAAAATTATTCAACATTCATTATTTCAATCTAGTCGCAAGTGAATGCTTGAACTCTTTTCATCTTTTATTTCTGTTCGTTAGTTGTTCAACTAATATATGGTACTAATATACTAATTCTAAATTAAGTATATTTAATATATATATATATATATATATATAATATATATATATATATAATTATAATAGATAATATCTTATACTATAGTATTTGTATAATATATTATCTTATATACAATATTATAACAAATATAATACAATCTTATAAAGTAAATATTGTCAAATCATAAAAGGACCTAGGTCATTAATTGTCGAGATTATTTCGACTGGAATTTGTTAAGTGCTACATAAATCCAATCAATTTTCCAAACAATTAAATACATGACATTTTTCTTTCAATAAAGAAATTATATAATAAATTGATTGAGCAAGAGCATTGATATACTGCCCATTCGTAGCCCAAAAAAATATTTGGTATTCTAAGGGTTTGCATAGAACAATTGCAACATTTTATAAAAGTGATTGTAAAATTATTGTAGAGAAGACAACTTTTTTGAAAGATATTATAAAAAATAGTTTCAAAGTATAAATTTTTTTTAAAGTAATAAAAATGTAGTGACTAAACAAAAGGATTAAAGTGCTCAGAAGGATGAACACTATAAATCAAAATGTGGTTGATGCCTGAAAAACAAAACAGTCAGAAAGCCATCTCAAGATTTTGGCTTTGTTTGGGACGGCTTTCTTACAGCTTCTTAAAGCAGCTTTCTAGTTTAAAAATTAAAAATTTTATACTAAAAACTGTTTTATGAAGTCATAAGAAAGCTGTCCAAACGAAGCATTTGTTTGAGACAAATTTCTATTTCTAAAGCAATTTTTTAATACAAAATTTTTTTGAAAGCAGCAAAAATAATAATAGCTAAAAGTTATCCCAACCAAAGCTTAAATTGATATAAAGAAATTGATTACTAAATTTCTTATTTTT
The DNA here is from genome assembly GCF_001605985.2 of Dendrobium catenatum. Taxonomy (NCBI): domain Eukaryota; kingdom Viridiplantae; phylum Streptophyta; class Magnoliopsida; order Asparagales; family Orchidaceae; genus Dendrobium; species Dendrobium catenatum. The sequence goes on along the minus strand of NW_021411634.1, from coordinate 29,182 downwards.
TTGTTGAACTTTGCCAAAGTCATGAAGGAATTACATCATCAAATATAAGACTTCACAAGATTGCTTGCTAACAAAAGAGCTATTTAAAAACAATACTGCAAACCGTATCATCGAACGAGAAATTTATAAAAAAAAACATCTTGGGCTTGATTTCCTAGTTAAAATTCGCAGTTCTTATATGAAATTTAAGAGGAATGCAACACCGCCACGCTCCACATCATTGCCTTTTTTGATATTTTAGCAACAGAATTAAGAGTTGTATTATTCACTGCCCCCAAATTTAGATTTGAAGTTTAACTTTATCCCGAAATTATTTGATACAGATAATATAGACGTAGTTCTATTTGTTGACAATCAATGATAACAGATCACCTGTATATAAACACATTTATTTTGACTTTTTCTTTTACCTAAAAAACTAATCCGAAGTCAATTGCATTTAACATAGGGTCAAAGAATGCTAATCAAATCATAAATCATCGTTCAGTAGATGATTGCAAACTGAGGAAGCAACTCGTCGGAGGATTAGAGGATAAAAATCAAGTAAAAAAACATCATCACCGTGATTGGCAGGTTTACTCATACATTCATTGTTAAATTAGGAGGAATTGGAGAAATTAATGTAGTAAAGAGGTCACACATCTGATCCTATAAAGCTAATACAATGATATCACAGCTCCATACAGCCTTTCGAGCTGATTCGCTGCAAAACTATACTTTGCAAACCGATCCTTTCTTATGGTACAACCGGATGCCTTTTTGTTAGCAGCGATATGCCTTGGAAGTCAAAACAGCCAAAGAAACAGTAGAACACTGCAGGAATATCAAAAACAATGGCTAATTTTATATTATCACTTCAATACGAAACAAGATGCAAGTGCTCTACAATTAAAGAATTAGATCGGCTCTCCCAAATAACCTAGACGTCGCTAGGAAACCCTCAAAGAAAAGAATTATAGCAAACACAAATCACACCTATCAGAAAACACAACAAGATAAGCCTTACATAGGCTCCCCTAATTCCCTCCTAAATCAACCCATTTCCTTACTTGATTCCCTCCCCAATTTGAATTCAATTTGGATCTCTTTCCCCAATTAATTTCTATCCAATTTTAATTAAAAACTTCCTGATTATTTCTCCCTCTATTTCTCCTCCTTATATATGGAATTAAATCTTTTTTGCCCCCAAAGGGGGCCCGAACCCCACCATATTTCCTACTAGTTTCGGCTCCTCTGAACCGTGCGGAAGGCTTCCGCCCCTCCTTCATACGTAACACAGCCCTATAACCCAAATATACTTCCAATCTTCAGATGCCCAGGAAATGGCTTCCTCATAGGAGTTAATAGCTGCACAACTATGCCAAATGCATGATTTTGCAAATGGAAAGCCAGATGCTTACCCTTTCTACAAGTACAGAGAGTTGGTGAACATTATTCCATGCCGAAGGCTTTCAATGCCTGATTCAAACTTTTTCTCCAGATTGATATCTCCTAAAGCATGGGCAGCAGCTTTCAACTGCAGAATACAAAGACCAGCCAGTAAGAAGCAATTCACATGTGCATAACTGAATACGACTTGCTTTTAGCAATCACTTAATCAGAAAGTTATGCAGTGCTCAACACTATTCTGATGTAACATGTGAATGGGTTAAGAGGAATACATATATGGGGACATCAATGCATGGAAAATTTATCATAGAAGGGGTCGTAGATTGACGACAACGATTGAGTCATTATATTATTAGTAGTTAAGTGTGTTGTATGCGATTTAATTTAGTTTGTGAACTTTTCCTTAATGTTATGTTGTAAGCCCAAGGCCATTAGTGTCTTTTTTTGTCTTATCATGTGGTGGAGCCTATATATGGCTCTCCCCCCTTGTAACATGATGATGATTATTTTTGAATGAATTCTAATTTCAGCCCTCTTCTCTTGTGTGAGAGTGAGTGTGGTGGAGTGGTGAAGCCTTAGGAGAAGACAAATGAAGTACCCAACAACCCATTAAGGCAAGCTCTTGGTTCCCTCTTCCTCTCCCTTTCTTGGCCAGCTAACCCTTCCCCTTCCACCCCATGGCAAGCCCACAATCACCACCCCTTCCCATCCAAGTTCCCAATCCAAAATTTCCCAAATATGAAATTTTGACCTTTGGGATTTGATGCAACAAGAAAATATTGCAAAGACACAAATCTTCCTTTCTTACAGCAAAGATAAATATAAACATTAAGATTGCAAATTAAGAGACACAACTTCAACTACAAATGACAAACATAAACAATAAAACTTATATATATTTTAGAGAAGAAGGATACATGTGGAGAAGAAACCGTGGATAGAGAAGAAGGTATTAGAAGACCGAGACGAATTTTAAGAGAAGGGGAAAGAAGACCATAGCTCGCAAGCTATGTAAACCCGCAGATTTTTACATTCCACAAATTTTCATTTCTAAAACCCTCCTAAAACAGCCACAAAACAACCCTTATATAGGGGAAGAAAAGGGAAAAAAGACAATTAATACATGTATTTAATGCAACTCAAAATCAGCCAATAAAATACCCTCGATAATTGCAACAAGCAAGCGACCAAAGGGGCAGCCACCTGGGGAAGAAACCGAAGCATCAAAACAGCCCCAAAAGTGGGGGAAAACCGAAGCATTAAATGGCTCATAAAGGGGAAACCGAAAAGGCAACTTTTGGGAATTAAAATCAGCATGGGGAACACCAAAAGGCCTCTTTTGCCTACATCAGGATTCCAATTGGACCCCACTTGTCTCTTGGAACTCTTCATGTTAATTAATGGGAAGTTGACCCATTAATTGCCTCTCATTACTTTCATTTTCAAAATTAGTTGAGAATTGGAAAAGCCACAACCCCTTCCCTTTCCCCATGGTTGGCCCACTCATGGAACTCTTCATATTAATTAATGGGAAGTTGACCCATTAATTGCAAAGTTCACTTTTCCCTTTCCCAAAACAACTTTTCCATTTTCCAATCAGACTCTCTCCCATTCCCCTAAGCCCCACCACTCTAATTAACCTGACACCATTCCTAATCTCCCCCAAATAGAAAAAATCGTGGCCTCCCTCTTTCCAAATTTCGGCCAGCATCTCTTCTTCTCTACTGTGAAGCAAGACACAAGGAAAGCACTAGGAGCAAACCTTTAAAGATCAACCGGCCGGGACCACACCACATCTGAAGGAAGCTTCCTGCGACGTAAATACCTAAGTCTTTCTTTGTGGCATCACTACTTTCATGTTAATTTAAATCCATTAGCTTCTTAAATCATTGAGTAAATGGTTTTGTAGTGACTAATCTATGTTAAATGTTGGATCTTTTTGCCAACTCATGTTAGCTAAGTTATTGACTTGATTTATCCTTCTTGAATTCTAAAAATTTGGTTGTGGTTAATTGCTATTTGTGGATTGCCTTTCTTACTTGTTTTGAAGCTTGTTTTACACATCCCCATGTTTAATAGCTTGCTGATTTTAAATGTAATTTGTGTTTAATTTCATAATGCAAGTCTTCACATGCTAGTCCTACATCATACACTTTCAAAAATATTACCTGGTTCAAGAATACATCTAGTTGTCTGGCTAGGCGTATAATGCTTCCCTCAAAAATATCTGTCATACTAATCACCTCTGCAAATGTTGCGCCCTTCAAAAAGAGAAAAATTAACAAGTAGAAGCTGAGAGGATGAATTCCATAGCATTAACTGTTAAAGGTTCAAAGAATTGCTGTTTGATTGTTGGTTACTAATTGGCTTATAAGTCATAAACATATATAGAAACAGAAGAAGAGAAATAGTTTCATTCAGCTACAAGAAAGCAGCCATGAATGCCAGCTTTTATATAATTAATAAAATAGTAGGAAGCAAGTCTACAGGGAATGCAAACCTTCGACCAACAGTAAATAACATCAATCAAATATGGTCTTATAGCTGATTCAACATACTTCTCCACATTTATGTCCAACTGGCATTCACGTTGTATCTGCATGTGTTGCACAACGCAGTTTAGTGCAATCAACATAATAGTTTCTCTTGAGAAATGAATGATTAAAATAGAAACAAAACAAACCTCGGCTATTTTTCTGGCACTCTCTTGAAGCTTTTGTAAAGGTTTTGCTAGATCAATTCTCAAAAATACTTTATCACTTGGTTTATCTCCAGGAATAAAGCAGCTTGCAAAAGCAACAACTTGATGTGGATCGAGATCATTAAATGTACCTGTTACAAAATTACAATAATTAACCAAACTAGTCCTGTAAACAACTACGGCAAAAAAGCTAAAAGTAAAAATATTCACTTGGGTGTAGGGAAACACCATTAAACATAAGCTCTGTGACAAGAAGTTCATCGCCAGTGTTAATCAGACGGGCAGCACGCCCCTTCAACTGAACTACACTGTCTGCGTCTATGTGACCAAGCCTCTCTAGAACCCGTAAACGGTTTTTCAGCTCATCACGGAACTTTTGTAGCTGCAAAGAAGGTGCAGGAAACAAATTCTATCAAGAAAAAAATCAATGAAAGAAAACGATAACGTTTATGATAAGGAATTGCACAGTCAGCCTTTATGATAAACAAGCCGCCAGGTAAGTGCCTTTTCCCATTGCTGACTACTTATCTTCACCATGTCTGAATTCTGCAACTGATCCACCTGCATTCTGCGCTCCACTACAACAAAGTAAACTTCAAGCACAACTTCTGCTCTCTAACAAAATTCTCCCCTATTGCTATATGTAAAACTGCGAGTTCCGTAATGAAAAATATGATAGGCCGGTTCAAGCCTCTTGAACTGGCCCAACCAACCCGTCCAGGGCTGGTTCGTGTATACAGAAGGCAGGCTAGTTCCGCCTCCCCTAATGATGCCGTCCACAATGGTGGGTCCATTACTCCAATTAAGTTCGGATTTGAAAAGGAAGGGGCGGCTAGGGCTTGGGAGGAAAATTTGATTAGGAAAATTTATGCATTAAGTAGCATGAGATGTTTAGGGTGAGGCATGCTTGATTTGCTTTCTATTATGTAAAACCCGATAAATGACATTTTTCACCTCACACGTTTTTTGCGACGAGTTTTAATTGAATTTTCGAATTTAACAAAATTTGACGAAAATAATTTTAGAATATCCTACATAAAATTTTGATTGTTTTGATATATAAAACTTATATTAAATTATGTATATTTGGGAATTATAAAATTCGGAAGTGGAAATACAGGTTTTACCTTATGCGAATAGAAGGCCAAATTTACTTAAGGACAAGAGGGTCTTTTGCAAAACCCAAATTCTCTTATTAAGCATAACCAGCCATTCTCCCCCTCTCATTTCTTTCGCACGACACAAATCGAGCGGCCGAATAAGGATAAGGCGGACGCAAGGCTCGGACGGCATCTTCGGCGGCGGCTCTGGCGGCGGATTCTGGTAGCCAAACTTGTGGAAAAGCGTAGAGGAGACTAAAGGAAGGCTAAGGTATGCTATAGATTTAAGAAAATTCCTCTCATTCTCTAAATTTTTGGAAGAAAAGATTTTTAGGGTTTGAGAAAGATTTATAATCTCTTTATGAAATTAATGGAGGATTGTTAGGGAATATTAGGAGTAGTGATTTGAATCTAAAAAACGAAGTTTCTCCAAAAATTATTACGGTTTCTAAAATTAGGGTTTTTTCCTAAAATTGAACTTTTTGAAAGTGATTTTACAAATATGATTCGTAAGGGTCCTAAGAGGATTTCTAAGGGTATAAATTGAGTTTTTCTCACAAAATGATATTTTCCTAATTTTTAGAGTTTATAAATCCGAAAATAATTATATTAATGTCAATTAAAGTTTAGGTTAAATAATAAATTAAAGATTTATGTTAATGATATTCATTTATATTAATGATATTGATTTATGATAATGATATTCATGTCACTTAATAAAAAGAAATTAAGATTTAATGTTTATTTATGTTAATGATTTCCTTATAGTAATGATTAGGAATTAAGATTAAAGTTGGGTAAGGGAAATTTTGATAAATGATTAAGCAAATTAAATTTATATGTTTGTAATTATGAAAATGAGAGAGAAAGAGAGAACTAGAGTATAGTTTGAAGAGAAGAACTTTTAGAAGTTTTATAGGAGTAGTTTCATTAAAATTTAGATGATTAGCATTAGTCATTGATTATTAAAATATTTTCTTATAAGTGTAGATTATTATGATCTTGAAGGAAGCACTAGTGAAAAAAAATCAATTTACCCAATTTCAAGTAAGTATGCATATTAATTACAGTAATGTTTTTTATTTCTCACATGTTATATGATTTGATAACCAATCATGCTTCTTAACTCTCATCAAATAATTGATCGTGCAAATTTCATGTTATATTTTTATGGCCTAATATGATAGAGTTTATGTGATATATGAAATAAAATTATATGATAAGAATGTTATATTGAATGATTGAATGTGCATGCTGATTAGATGGAGTTCACCCCCTTATGATACTAGCTGAGGACGCTGTACTCGTGCACGCTAAAATGGTAAAGGATATAGAAAAGAAAAATGGTAAAGGAGTACCTTTATGGTACTAGACGGTGACTCATGTAACGGTTGTAATGTATACAAAAAGAGAAAGCTAAGTATAATGATATGAATATGGAAAGAAAAATGAAAAATATGGCTTTATGATATGATATGTTTAATGTTATGTTAAGTATGAAATTATTTTATGTTATGATCATATGAAATTGACATCCAGCATATTACGCAGTTTGCCTTGATTACTGTAGCTTAGAATTGTGTTTTACTTACTGAGCTTAGGCTTAATGTTAATTGTTAACATTTTTTTTTCAGGTAAGTTTTAAGTAAATCAAAATGAGTAGAAGGGGTGTCAATGTTTATTATAGAAGAGAAGCACCTGAGGAAAGGTAATTTTATGATTATGCTTGATTTTATGTTTATGTGTTTTCAATTTGATGTTTTAGAGGCTCTTTCAAAATGTTAAGGTGATAGTTTTAGAAATTAGATATTTGACCTATCGTCCGACCTTTGTTCCAGCCTCGCACATGCGAGCTCACTGGGCCAGGTCGTGACATATTAGGGTTCTTTGGCGACTTGGGCTCTAGACTATCTTGTCTAGAGATTTGGGATAGACAATCCTCCTCTTGAATTGAGGATCTAATGTATCTTGTTTTTGTGCTTGTTTGACTTTGATCTTCTTACCGCAATCTATCGTTTTGGGGTTGATTTCACTCAAATTTTGCATTATTCTCATGATTTTTCACTAATTGGTGATAGGTTTGCTTGCGAACTCAAGTATTACCCTTAGGGTTACTTGCGAACTCAAGTATTTCCTATCAAATTGGTATCAAAGCAAGCCTTGGGACCATTCGTGGGCTGATTTTGGAGAATTTCAGCGGCTAAATTTTGGTCGGGAAAGGAGATAGTTGCTGTTTTTGTGATTCAAATCCAGAAATTTTGAATTACAAAAATCCGGATAGAGATAGCGGCCAAGAAAGTAGATGCACTGGAAGAAAGACTTGAAGGAGAGATGAAACAAATCAAGACAACGGTGGAGGAAAGGATTTCCTCCATGGAAGGACAAATAGTCGATCTCCGGGACATGATGAAGAAAATGTTCGAAATCCACAACCAAAAGGCGGATTCCGCAGCAAAAGGAGTGGAAGGGAAAAATACGAATTCCAAAATTCGTAAGGGGGAAGATGAGGAGGAGATCGTGGAGGGAGAAAGAATGAAACCCCATCTGGAGCCTTCCAGAGGGAGGATAGAGGAGGTAGGTATAGGTAAAGGCATGGGTATGTAGGGGCAAAGCAAAGAGGTGCTGATTGGAATTTCGGGAGGGATATTATGAACGCAGAGGTGCTGAATTTGAAGAAATGGTGGGGGAATTCAAAGGGGGTTTGGGCTATGACAGGGCAAGGGAAGACCGGGAGACATGGGGAGGGCCAAGCACTTGGTAAAAAGGAAGCTATGGAGGAATAAAGAGAAATGGGGGAGATCCGAAGGTGAGGAAACTGAAGATGCCCATATTTGAAGGGGAGGATGCGTATGGGTGGATTTATAAGGTGGAAATGTACTTCATCGTCAATGGGCTAACGGAGGAGGAGAAGATGATAGCGGCAGGCTTGTCTTGGAAGGGAAGGCACTGTCATGGTAACAGTGGAGAAACAGAGGAGACCTATCAGTAATTGGAGGGAATTCAAGGATTGCATAATAGAAAGTTTCCAAACTGACTAGGAAGGAAATTTCTATGAGTAGTTCTTTTCTCTAGTGTAAGAGGGATAAGTAGCAGACTATCAAGAGCGGTTTGAGCACCTGACCAGTAGGATTGAGCGATTATCAAATATTGTATTGGAGGGGAACTTCATAAAGGGGTTGAAGGTATAGATCTGAGCTGCAGTGAAGGTCCTGATACCTCGTGACTTGGGGGAGGTCGTGAAGTTGACATAGCTAGTTGAAAATAAGAGAAATCTGGAGAGGGGAGCCAAGAGTAGTAGCACAGGGGGCACTTACAGGATGACAACCACCCATCTACCACCTAAAGGTCTTGCAACAGGAGGAAGTCGGGAAACCACAAGGGAGAAGACAGTAGGAGGAGGGAGCGGGCAAATTTCAAGCGGCTGATAGAGAAGCGGATGCAGGAGAAGAGGATAAAGGGGTTGTGTTTTAGGTGCGATGAGAAGTATACGCCAAGGCATTGGTACAAGGACCAAACTCTTCAGGTTCTCACCGTCTACGATGATGAGGAAATTGAGGGAGGTGAGGGGGGGTTAGAGGAGGAGATGGAGGAGAAGTTGCATTTAGATCTAGTAGAGGTTTTCTTGAACTCGATGGTAGGATTCACTACGAATCATACCATGAAGGTGAAGGGGAAGATAACAGAAGGGAGGTGGTGGTGCTAATTGATAGTGGGGCTACCCACAATTTCATTTCCACTCAGATCGTTGACCAATTGGGAGTGAGATTGGTGGATACCGGTTGTTATGGTGTAATGATGGATACAGGGAAGATGGAGAAAGGCCATGGATCTGTAGAGGAGTGCTACTGACTATCTAGGGGATTCAGGTGAGGGAAGATTTTCTTCCACTGAAGTTAGGAAGTACGTATGTCATCCTGGGGATGAAGTGGCTGCAGACCTTGGGAGACACCAAAGTTAATTGGGTAGCACTCACGATGAAGTTGATAGTGGATGGGAGGAAAAAAAAAGTTCACTAGATCACCTTAGAATCCCTCATCTTGGACTTAAGCCGATGGATTTCAAGATTTAGCTAAGCTTTTATTTGGAACCATTTGTATTGCTTCTCAGTTTGGCTAGACAAGAAGGGAGCACAAAGCAACTGGTGTTTTTTTTTTTTTTTTTTTTTTGACATTTAGGCTAATTAAGGTAAATTCACATGACCATCGTATACGCAAGCTTCGAATTCAAGACCTCTTGATTGGGAGCCATAGCTCCAACCAACAAATCAAAGAAAGCTACATGCAACTGGTGTAATATAATAGTTCTTCCCATTATAAAACTTATCAGCTACAAAATACAGTACCAAACAAAGTAAATACATACCTCATGCAGTGGATGAGCAGCTAATTTATGCTTCAGTTCTTTAATTTTAAAGAGTAATTCAGTAAGTTCCGGGGGTTTGATACGCATGTCCTGATGAAGCATAAAAGTGAGATATAAGACATTATCACTTCAGACTAACGACATATCACTTTCAAACCTAGGAATAAGCATCTTTAACTTAAAGAACTAAGAAACAAAAAACTTCATCAACAAGTTTCATGAAATTTGAAAAATATGATAGATGCCTAACATTTATGTCAGACCTTTCCAAAGTTGATCTATAAGAAGGGACCAATAATAAAGGATCAAGCTATGTGACTTACCTTGACAGTTGACCTGGTGATTCCAGACATGATCTTCTTTTCAAGTTGAGCAATTTCAAGTTCCAAATTATGATAATCAGCAACTTCAGTCTATGCTAAAAAAATCAAGTCAATATAGAGCATAGACATTGAATTTAAAGATATTCAATGCAAACTGACACATTACCTCGCCTGAGGATTCAATCATAGCCACTTCTGTTTCCAACTTTGAAATCTTTTTGTTCATGCCTGACCAAGACTAGGTAAAAAAAAGAAAGAAAAAGAAAAAAAGAAAAAAGACTTTAAATATCTCCATAACTTAAAACTACTTGAGTTCGCATGAAATAAATGAGTAAACAAGTAAGACTCTAGAATTTAAGTTAGGCTTTAATAAGGTCCGGATTGAGGTCGATGCTATTCTTATTTTACATTATCAGAAGTACGCATTTGTTTAATGCTGAGAATTTTTATCTGATTAGGCAATTGAAACAAGCTCTTTGTAATTTAAATTTTAAGATCTCTCATATATTACGGGAGGAAAATGGGTGTGCTGATGCTTTGGTGAAACTGGGCTGCACTTTTACTACTTTCACTGAGTTTAATGATATTGATATTCCTGTGGTTGTTAAAGGTTTGGTTAACCTGGATCGTACTGGTTTACCTTACATTAGACATCATTAGCCGTTGTTTGTCTGCTGTTCATTGGTGTGGCTTTTCCTGTTTTTATTTGGTTGGTTGGCTGGGAGGGTTTGTTGGCTGGAAGGAATTAGGTTTTTTCCCTGTTCTCAGATTCTGGGTCTTATTTGTTTCGGTTTTGGTTTTTTATGCTTGGGGCGGTGTTGGAGCAGTTTGTGATGTCCGGGGGGGACTGCTAGGCACAATTCTGGGAAGCTTTGGTATAGTTGTTTGGGGTTTATTTTACAGTGTTCTTTACTGACTATTTTAATTGTTTTTATTGGTATTGGACTGTCAAGTTCATCCGTCTTGTTAAGGGGATTTGTAAGAATGGCATGCGTATTATTAACAGGTCACAAATGCTCTCTTATTACTGTAATTCTGTCTGGAAGGTTTGTTTTTACAACATTTTGGTTTTGTGGAGGTGTTCTTCTGTGCAGGTTGTGAGTGTTATTTCTGGATTGTTCCTGACTGGTTTTGTGAGTTGGGTGGCGGAAGAGAAGTGTTCTTGGAGATTGTTCATCTTGAGTCAAGCTTGGGTTTTTTGGCATATCTGCTACTCTGGTAAGTTTTTTAAGTTTATTTTTGCTGCTAACTTTTCTTGTTTCTTTGTGTTGTTTTGCAGAATTTTTGCAGCTTGCAAGCTGATTTTGGGTAGAAAGACTGAGCTGAACAAGTATCTTTTTATCTTTCTTTTTTGGACGCTTTTTCAACGTCGCCTTAGATTGTATCTAGGCATTTTTGTAATTGATTTAGATGGGGTTAATTGGCTCTTAGGTTTTTTTTCTTTAAATTTTGTAGCTCTTTCGAGCGGTAGTGGGCTGATAAACCCTTTAAGGATTTGTAATTTTGATTTATATCAACGCGTAAGGCCCCTCCGTGGGTTTCCCATTAAAAAAAAAAAAAAAAAAGTAAGACTCTAGAACAGACCTTCTCATATTGGAACTGGTGGAATGAATTCTTGATAACATGCTCGGCTGTAAATTGACCCTCAGCACGGCTCAGTAAATTTAGAATACTGTGATAACTCAACCTGAAAGTGCTAACCAAAGGGGCAGGTTTACCCAAAACCATGTCCTTGAGAACATCCATTTTCATCTGGAAAAAAAAAAAACATTAAGCATCTTCAGAAACTCATAAGATGCTACCTTAGAATGCTTTCTTGGAAAATCAAGCAACAAATGGACTGATTTTCAGAATGTTATTTCCTTCTCACATAAGGGAGTTTTTTTCCAACGCTGTTTACATTTTAATACTAAATTATTTTCTCTTTCTATATTTGCCAGATTTGTGTTGCAAAATGATGAGTTATCTCATGTGCAGTACTGGAGTAAAATGGTTCGCCTTCTTAAGTCCCAACAATTATATCCTTGCTACACTAGGAAATAAGGATTTATAAACTACACTGCAAAGCAAAAAAACTGCAAAAATAAAATAAAAATTAACATAAAGGGTTATTAAACAAATAAGGAAAAAATATTGGCCCTTCATAAAGTTATGTCATTCTTGGTAGCATGATGCTCATCTTTGTCTCTCGATTCTATGCTTTAGAAACGGATATGCCTAGCAATAGAGGTGGAAGCCTTCCGCCTGGTTCAGAGGAGATGAACCCAGCAGGAAACAGGGAGGGAGTTCGACCCCCTTGTGGGGTCCAGAAAAGATTTAATATCATATGTGAGGAGGGGAAATATAGGGAGAGATAATCATGAAAGTTTTAATTAAATTTGGGGGGTAATAAGTTAGGGAAAGAGATCCAAATTGAATTCAAATTGAAGAGGGAATCAAGTAAGGAAAAGGGCTTATTTATGAGGGAATTAGGGGAGCCTATTTAAGGCTAACATTGTTGTATTTCCAAGGATATGTGTGATTTATGTGTGCTGTAGTTCTTTTCTTTGAAGACTTACCAACAGCGTCTAGGTTGTTTGGGAGAGCCGATCTACCTCTCCAATCATAAATCACATGTATCTTGCTTCGTATCGAAGTAATAATACAAAATCAACTAGTGTTTCTGCTATTCCAACATCTTTCTACTATTATTTTTGTTGTTTTTACTTCCAAGGCATATCACATTGGTATCAAAGTAGGACAAATGACAGCAAAAAAGATGGATGCACCGAAAGGAAACATAGAACAACTCATGGCCGAATGGAGGAAAGATATTCTGGCATGGAAGGAAGGCTCTTATTCATAGAGAATTGCTTTGAAAACTTGGAAGACATGATGAAGAAGATGATCGAAATGCAGTCAAAGCCTCACAGGCGATTTCCCAAGCTCAACCAAAGGGAAAGGAAATTCCGGGAGATGATGATGGAGTGGAGAGTGTTTTCCCACAAGGGACAACCACAGGGGGCACTGATGGTGGGTGGATCGGGGTATTCTGAAGGAATGAAAACAAGAAGGGGGAGGCCGAATCCTTCGGGAAACCACACATGCATGGAAAGAGGTGGACTAAAGAAGGTAATGGTTGGGTGGAGCCATGGGATCCAAATCAACCAAGGGAGGTAGGAAGAGAATCACATCATCATTACACGGGAGGAACTACTGGAGGGAGAAGCTATTGGGGTATGGATGTGAGATCAAGGAAGTTAAATATGCCAATTTTTAATAGGAAGGTGCTCAAGATTTTGTGTATCAGTTGGAGCGTTACTTTGCTATTACATACTGACGGAAGGGGAAAAGCTCATGGCGTAAGGGCTATGTTTCAAGGGAAAAGCCCTTAGCTTGGTTCCAGTGGAGGGAGGCTAGGTTTCTAATCTATTCATGGGGGGAATTTAATGAGTTTTTGTTGGAACAGTTTCGAGCCATTCGGGAAGGAGACCTCCACAAGCAGTTCAATGCTTTAACTCAAAAAGGGAAGAGTCATGGGAACTACTGGAGGGAGAAGCCATTGGGGTATGGATGCGAGATCAAGGAAGTTAAATATGCTAATTTTTAATAGGAAGGTGCTCAGGATTTTGTGTATAAGTTGGAGCATTACTTTGCTATCACGAATTGACGGAAGGGGAAAAGCTCATGGTGGAAGGGCTATGTTTCGAGGGAAAAGCCCTTAGCTTGGTTCCAGTGGAGGGAGGCTAGGTTTCCGATCTATTCATGGGGGGAATTTAATGAGTTTTTGTTGGAACATTTTCGAGCCATTCGAGAAGGAGACCTCCACAAGTAGTTCAATGCTTTAACTCAAAAGGGAAGAGTCATGGAGTATAGGGAGAAGTTTGAGTAGCTGTTGTAAAGATTGAGGGGAATTTTTGAGAAAGGGTTGGAAGGAAATTTCATGGAGGGACTTAGGGAAAGAACGAGCAAAGCTCAGAGTATTGAGATCTAGGGGCCGAGGGAAATGATGGAGCTTGCTCAGAGAGTGGAAGAAAAATATCAAAGGGAGAAGGTTAGCCAAAGCACACCATGAGAGGGGCTTACAGGAATACCTATATGACATTGATATTAAGGACTCAGATGATGTCATTTCAGAGGAAGCGCCAAAAGAGAAAAGCACTGTAGTTCGTCTTGGGGGAAATTTTAAGCACTTTACAGAAGCTGAGGTGCAGGATAGGCGCGGGAAAAAGGGCTATGCTTCAAGTGTGATGAGAGATTTACGTCAGGACGCAGGTGTAATAATCGAGCCCTTCAGGTCTAAATGGTCTACGAGGGAGAGGAGAAAAGCGAGGAAATAACACATTTACTTATGGACAGGCAGAGGTGTCCCTAAACTTATGGTGGGATTCACTCCAAATCATACCATGTAGGTGAGAGAAAAAATTGAGAAACAACCAGTGGTGGTCTTGGTGGATAGTGAGGCAACTCATAACTTCATCTTCAATTGGGTTGTGGACTAATTGGGATTGAATTTGATGGATACAAGGAGCTTTGGAATCATGATGGAGACAAGAAAGATGGAGAGCAGGGGAATTTGTAGCAGGTTGGTAGTGGCACTCCAGGGCATACAGATAGTAGAGGATTTTGTCGCCTGGATTTGGGAAGCACTGATGTAATCCTAGGGATGAAGTGGCTACAGACGATCGAGGAGACAAAGGTGGGCTGGAAGTCCTTCACTATGGAATTCAGGTAGAGGGGAAGAAGGTGGTGCTGTGAGGAGATGTCAACATGTGCAGAACCATGGTTTCACTCAAAACCAAGGTTAAGGCAATACAAGGAACAAGATTGGGCTACTTGTTGAAGCTGTAGAGCCTGGAAGGGATTCGAGATTATGAGTGGGAAGAGGTTCCTAATTATGTATATCAGCTTCTGCAGCACTTTCCTAAGATTTATTAGCAGTCGGGCATATTACCACCACCCTGGGAGCACGAGCATACCATTACCCTGAAAGAGGGGGCTTCTCCTATCAGTGTTCGACTGTATCGATACCAGCAGATTCAGAAGGATGAGATAGAAATGCACATCAAAGAGATGTTGAAGGTAGGAGTTATTAGGTCTAGTGTGAGGCCTTTTTCGGTCAAATTCTACTAGTGAAAAAGGATGGCAGTTGGAGGTTTTGCGTAGAATACAGGGGCCTAAACAAGAAAATTATGTTGGATAAGTTTCCTAACCCCTTGATTGATGAGTAGTTGGATGAGCTTTTTGGGAGATCATCTTCTCAAAAATTGACCTGAAATCAAGGTACCATCAGATCATAATGAAGCTGGGGGATGTGCATAAGACAGCCTTCATGACTCATGAGGGTCACTATAAGTTTTTGGTGATACCTTTTTGCTTTACCAACATCCTAGCTTTCAGCCCCTCATAAATCGGGCTTTTCAACCCTACCTCAGAAAGTTTGTCTTGGTATTCTTTAATGATATCCTAATCAACAATCGTACAGAGGCAGAAAATTTAGGTCACTTAAGGACTATATTGGGACGATGCGAGAGCACCAACTATATGCCAACCTGAATAAAATTTCGTTTGCACAGCCACAGGTGGAGTACCTGGGACATGCGGTGAAAAAAACAGGGGTAGCAACAGACTAGTCCAAGATTAAGGCTGTGTTGGAATGACCTTTAGTTAAGAACATGAGGAGCTGAGAGGGATTTTAGGTCTGGGGAAAGTGCTCATGCAAGATCATAGGCCCATTGCTTCTTTCACCTAGTTGCTCACAACCAAGGCAAGGCACAAGTCTATTTACGAGTGGGAGTTGATGACGATTGTCTTGGCCATCCAAAAATGGCTACCTTATTTGTTGGGACAACACTTTGTCGTCAGGACATATTAGAGGAGTTTTATGTTTCTACTGGAGCATAAGGTGTTGACTGAGGAGCATCAGAGGTGGATCTCCAAGTTATTAGGCTATGACTTCGAGATTCAGTATCACCCAATTCTAGAGAATAAAGCCACAGATGCACTATCACGGAAGATGGAAGAGCCCCAATTGACAGCTCTGTCAGTACCTATGGTTTGGATTGGGAAGCTTTGAAATAGGAGAGTGAACGAGATGAGGGACTATGGAAGATTAGAGTCGAGTTGCTACAGAACCCAGGCAGTCATCCCGATTATACATTGAGAGGAGCCCAGCTGTTATATCAGGAGAGATTTGTCTTATTGAGGGGTTAAGATACATGTCCAAGCTATTGCAGAAGTTTCGTGACAGCGCAATTGGAGGACATTCAGAGGCTCAGAAGACCTACAGCCACTTGTTAGCAGAATTATACTGTGTGGGGATACGCCGCGATGTAGAGGACTGGGTGGCGAGATGTGATGTATTCCAGAGGCACAATTACTTAACCATATAGCCATCAAGGTTACTACAACCTCTAGCTCTGCCATAGAGGGTGTGAGAGGAGGTGACGATGGATTTCATTGAGGGTTGCCTTGTTCGGAGAGATTTTTGGTGATACTGGTAGTAGTGGATCGCCTGAGCAAATATGCACACTTCATTTTTCTGAAGCACCTGTACATCGGGATTTCTATGGCTACTGCTTTCATACGAGAGGTGGTGTGCTTTTATGAATTTTTAGAATCCATTATGTCAAACAGAAACAAGGTACTCCTTAGCCATTTCTGGAAGGAGATGTTTTGTTTACATTGGACAATTCTGAAGAGAATCATAGCATACCATCCCCAGACAAATGGCCAGATAGAGGTGGTCAATAAAGTGTAGAGACCTAATTGAGATGATTTATATCAGGTACACCAAAGAGTTAGGCGAAGTGGATTGCTTGGGTCAAATAGTGATACAACACCTCGTATCATTCAGCAGCACGGACCACCCCTTTCAAGATTCTCTATGGGAGAGATTCATCTCATTTGATTCATTATGAACATAGCACTACACTAGTATCCAGTGTAGATCAGTACTTGAGGAGAGCGACAGGCCTTATCTGAACTCAAGGAACATCTGTTGAGAACCAGTAAATTATGAAAAAGAAAGGCTGATGAGCACAGGAGAGAAGTAAAATTTGAGCAAGGAGACAATGTTTATTTAAAACTGAGGCCCTATAGGCAAAAGGCACTAGCTAGGAGAAAGAATAAGAAATTGTCCCCATGATCTTTAGGACCTATGAGGTTTTGGAACGCATTGGAGCAGTGGCCTATCAATTGAGGCTACCAACTTCATTAGCATTGCACCCCGTCTTTCATATCTCACAGTTTAAGAAGGTGATAGGAGATCACAAATCATATTCACTTCCCCCAACATTGACAAAATAAATGGAGGTCGTTGTGGAACCCCTAGGAGTAGGATTTGTTGAAATAGGGGTACATGAAGCGTTAATCAAGTGGTAGGATTTGTTGGAGCACGATACTATATGGGAGCTATATGAGACGATCAAGAGACAGTTCACATCCTTCCACATTGAGGAAAAGGTGCGCATGTAAGGGGCGAGTATTGTTATGCCCAACAAGAGGGGTGGAAGCCTTCCGCTTGGTTTAGAGGTGTCGAACCCAACAGGAAACAAGGAGGGGGTTTGGTCCCCCTTGCGGATCCCAAAAAAGATTTAATTCCATATGTAAGGTGGAAAAATAGAGGGAGAGATAATCATGAAGGCTTTAATTAAAATTGGGGGAAAAGTATTAGGGAAAGGGATCCAAATTGAATTCAAATGGGGGAGGAAATCAAGTAAGAAAAGAGGCTGAT
Source organism: Dendrobium catenatum (assembly GCF_001605985.2). Classification (NCBI taxonomy): domain Eukaryota; kingdom Viridiplantae; phylum Streptophyta; class Magnoliopsida; order Asparagales; family Orchidaceae; genus Dendrobium; species Dendrobium catenatum. Next base: position 11,593 of record NW_021411634.1, on the reverse strand, counting down.
TTAGGAGGAAATTATGAGAGCCTATTTAGGGCTAACACTATTGTATTTTCAGGTATATGTGTGATTTGTGTTTGCTGTAGTTTTTTTTTTCTTTGAGGGATTCCTACTGCCGTCTAGGTTGTTTGGGAGAGTCGATCTCTCTCTAATCAGAGATCGCATGTATCTTGTTCGTATTGAAGTGATAATACAAAATCAGCCATCATTTCTAGTATTCCTACATTTTTCTACTGCTCTTTTCACATTTTTTACTTCCAAGACATTTCATAAACATAAAACAATCAAACACGCCTATATAAGGATGACCTGTTCAAAAAAAAAAAGAGCTTAAAATTATCATCTGACTACTGTTATGTAGTCAATTTCATAACCTAGTATTATTACATGTTTCCAATTTAATCTCTAAAAATTGGCCCCAAATAGTTCGCCAAGTAGAAATTGAAAGAAATTGGGAAACAAAATTGAACCTAATTTAGATAATTAAGTCCCTCAATCATATAAAATTAATATCAGTTTAGTCCATGAAGATCATTTGTGATCAATGTTGTACTCAAGAGATTAAATTTGAGAAATATGATATTCTAAGCTTAAATTGGCTACACACACAAATAGCCGGATGAGGGACCATATTTTAATCCCACACTACAAAAAAAAAGAGTCCACACATATGCTTAATATCAGGGCAAGTTATCGCGTGTTTAAGAAGTCCAATGTACTATAATTCTAGCAAGCTTCTGAACTAAAACTTTTCATATACATAATAACAAAACCTAGACAAGATTCAGTTATGTTTGTCAAAACGCAAAACTAGAAACAAAGCAGGTAAAAACAAAAAACAGATTAAAATTAAGGTACAGAAGAACAGCCAAAGGCTACTTGGTTTTATGATCTTTAAATGCTTAAAAATTTAAATGAACGTTCTACTTTATCAAAAACTTTTGGCAGGTCTTAGAAAATGTCACGAACTCTGAATTTTACTATCGCAATTTCTTTGCATATTTTGAAGCTATAATATAACATGGACACCTAAAATCCGTATAGACAGAAAGCAAAGAAGAAAAGGAACACTAAACTGAATAAAGACTGCAAACTATAGGAACAAGTTCATGATTACGATGCACTTACCTTCTCATTAATCATTATAATGCTAATGCCACGCTCATCTTTACCACGACGGCCAGCTCTTCCACTCATCTATTCATGGGATATGCAGGTGCCACAAACCAATGCTTATTAGTAAAAGGATGTAAAGATACATGTAAGACTTTTGAAAAAGGATTGAGCCATGACTTATTTTTGTGATACCCATATCATAAAAAAGGAATCTTCATTTACCTGAATGTATTCACCAGATCCAATGTAACGATGCCTGACACCATCCCATTTTCTCACAGATGTGAAAACAACGGTCTTTGCAGGCATATTCAGGCCCATAGCAAACTATAGCGAGCAAAATAGCACACATTTTAAGATTAATAATATCTGAAAAGTTGTGAAGAAAGATTTAACCAAACTAGAAGTAAAAACTGTAAAGCTCTAAACAGCAATAAACGGAAAAGAAGTACTTCAAAATCTAACCTAAATTGTTAAGAGGAGCCTGACAATGATAATGCTGAATTACAAAATTTACAAACATGAGTCACCAATAATATACTTCATTGATCATTCCTATCCACCAAACAACCACACCTATTTCAGTCTAAGGCTTCGTTTGGGACGACTTTCTTTCTGCTTCTTAAAGCAGTTTTTTAATAAAAAAATTTAATTTTTTACTAAAAAACTGCTTTAGGAAGCAGTAAGAAAATCATCCCAAACGAAACCTAAATCACCGAGTCACTAAGCTTATCTATCCAGATCATGGCCCCAAAAAGTTATCGATAAGAAATACCTACATCGTAAATATTGCAATGAGCTTACAGTTTCAGTGGCAAAAAGAGCTTTGATAAGCCCTTCCTGGAATAGCAACTCTACTAACTCCTTAATTATTGGAAGCAGTCCTGAATGATGGACTGCTATGCCCCGTTGAAATGGTGGAAGCATTAGCCGAATAGCTGGTAAATTTCTATCTTTCTCGCTCAAGCAGAGGATAGCATTTTTAAAAACATGTTCTACAACATCCTTTTCTTCATCTGAGTTAAAGTCAAGTTTACTTTTAGCGATGGACGTAGCAAGCCGCTCGCACCCCCATCTGCTAAAGCTGAAAATTATTACTGGTTGTAATTTTCGCCTCATTATTATCTGAGCAAGAAAAAGAATAATAATCACTCATTATACATTTAGTTTTAGAATAAGAAACAAAAAGCAATGCTGCGTGATATTTAGCATGATGCCTTGAACACACCTTGATTCAAACAAATCAAAAGCATATGATATTACAATTTCTAGGATGGAAACAAAGAATTAACAAATAAATAGCAAGAAAAGATGCAATAGCATTAATAGCATTACAGTCACTATAGAAGATCTAAGAAATAAATGAATCGGCAGCTATGAGCTACTTGCAGAGCAAACCTTTGGTTCTTCTACAAATGAATCTATCACAAATGCAAAGCTCAAAATTCAAGATCAAGAAATCCAAGGTGCTACAAGGTCAAACATTAGAACAAGAGAACCAGATATACATATTTCAAAGGAACATTTAACATTAAGTGGGAAAGAAGCACGGATACAGCATTAAGAATGTCAGAAGGAACCATAGTTTTACAACGGTAGTCTGACTATAGCAGCATTTCAAAATTGCAAAGCAATCTAAGTGTTTAAAAAGCTACCATTTTCCTTCTATAAATAATATCTCCCGACAGCTTATGCAGAAAAAGACTGATATAAATGCTTATCCTGAATATTAAATCGATAAAAAAAGGAAATTATCATAGATTCACATAAACATGCAGTATATATCACCCCCTGTTCCATCTATCGGTAGCATATTGCAACAAGTCAAACGACTCAAACCAACTCTTAAGATGTACATGAGATCAAAATATACGTCAAATAAATTACATTCCAAATAAACTAAATTGCGCACATTTGCACACGGTAAGAAATATAAAAATTAAACAAAAAGTATGGCGTAAAATGGGGAAAGAAAATTTCCCATAATAAGATGCATCGTGCCATGAAAATCTAGTATCCTCTAAGATGTATTAAAACTCATCAGAATTACAAAATACAGAAAGGATAAGAATATAAAACAAATAAGACCAAGTATAAAGTATAAAGCATGAACAACAAATAGAAATAAAAATCAAGCCCAGATTATGAAAGAGATAGGGATGTCGTGCAACCAAACAAGTATATATGTGCTTCACTTCCTCTTCAGTACTGCAAGACAAGATATACCTTCAAAATGTTGAATATGTCTCGAGCTGAAGCAGTACCACGCTTAGCAATCCGTCTACTTGCTTTTCTTTTGAATGTCTCCTGCAATTTTGGAAAACGATCCTCTTTAATCTGCTCATTCTCATCCACCACAAGGTATAATTGAGATCCACCAACCGGGAACACGTAGTGATATAAAGGTGTGGGCCTGAAGTCCGTGTAAACAACATGACAGGGCTGTTTATGCAACTTGCAGATCCACTCCGCAAATTCTATGGCATTTGACATGGTTGCAGACAAAAACACCATCTTGATTGTTGGAGGCAAGAAAATTATGCTCTCCTCCCACACAACCCCTCTTTCTCGATCATTCATATAGTGGATCTCATCAAAAATAATCCATGCAACATCCTCAAGTAATTTTGTGCCCCTATACAGCATTCCTCTAAGTACCTCTGTCGTCATGACTAGACAATTGGCATGAGGTGAGAGGGTCACATCGCCAGTCATCAAACCAACATCCAAAAACTCCTGATTTAATTGTCTATACTTTTGATTGCTGAGGGCTTTCAAGGGTGAGGTATAGATAACCCTCTTATTGTCACGGAAGGACATTGCAATAGCATACTCAGCTACTGCAGTCTTACCAGCAGAAGTGTGAGCAGATACGAAGATAGACTCATTCCGCTCCAAACAAGCAATTGAAACTCGCTGGAATGAATCTAATTTAAAAGGGTATTTTTTGGCCATTAATCCATCATATATTGGATTATTTAATGACCCATGAATCAATTCATCATTTGATGAATTAAAATAATCTGGAACAGCAACCTCATGGATGCATGTTTGAGATATATTCCGCCGTTTCACTGCACTTTCAAACTTCTGAGTTTCATTTGCGGGTGTGGGATTTTCATCCAAAGCTTCTTTCAAATGCTTCCTCTTGCCAGTTCCTGGAACTATTTGCATCCCTTGAATTTAGCTTTCAATAACTGCCAGCTTAAAATCTCCTGAAAGAGAAAAATAAAAAAATGAAATAAAATATAAATAGAGAAAAATAATATTTAGATATTGGATATTCAGAGCTGTACTTCAAGCATAACCTTATATTGGAGCATGCAGTGGGATATACATAAAAAAATGCAAAAGAGAATAAAAGGATGTTTCTCAACCTCCTCCTTTACCCAACACAACAGAAAAAAATCAGGCAGATGTGAAGCAGCAAATTTTATGAAGCACATACATTAAGATAACAGGAGCACAAGAGCACCAAGAATATTCAAAACCAAGAGATAACAATGCAAATGAAAGAATAACACACTGTAAACTCTAGTATAACTATAAATTTTAAAACTCTAATATACATCAAGAGTTAAAAATCAAGAATAGAAGTAAGAAATAGATTCCGATTAAATAATTTCATTGCATAAGTAAAAAAAAAAAGCAAGATCAGACCGCAAGCAAACCAAAACAACACTATTGTAGAATAATAAATCATAAATTATTGACCAATAAATGAAGAATCAAGACAGTCAAATGACTCAAATCCAACTATTGATAACTAATGCTCTTTCTGAAAGATTATAAAGAATCGTGCAACTAGGTCCATATTTATTAGGAAAAGTGCAAGTAGATTTCCTTTAAGGAATCTAACTTAGGCCATTAGTTTTAACAGAGTTTAGCAGTAGCAAATAAACTATTAGGTAAATATTTAACTTAACTGAAAATCTGAAATTCTAGTTAAAATAGGATTTTAAATAGGCTTAAGTCAATGTCTATAACTTGTCTTTCTCTCCACCACCTCACCTGCCCCACCAAAAACCAGCATGACACATGAAAAAGTACCTCCAAGAATTTCGTTAGTTTCTTGGAAACATTATTTCAACAAATTTTTTTAAAAAAAAAGAACTATTTAAATGAAACTAAGAAACCCGGTGGCAGTTGGGATAAGTCTTCCTATCACAGCATCTTCCAGATCGCATAACCATTTATTGTATTGTTGACCTATAAATTAAAAGAAACAAAAATAAAAAAATCCCATACCTGCTGCAGCCGTCGCACGTCCTCGACGCAGCTCACACGACCGACGTCGTATCTCCCCACGTCGCTCGCACGACCTCACGCCGTTAAAAGGCCGCGAGAACGAAGCCTTCGGGGCTCTTTTCACTCTCTCTCGCGTTCGGGTCTCTCTCGCAATCTCTCTCCCTTTCGCGTTGCCACTTCGACTCCTTCGTGTTGTTCGACTGCGCTTCGACGACGACTTTCCCTGGTCATCGAACGAAAGTTACGACAGTTTGTTCGAAAGCCCAAACCGGAGCTCGTTCGCTGCCGAGGGAACATTGTCCCTTGCGTACGTTTCTTCGGCTTTTCGTGGCTGTTCGGCTTGGCCCCTACTCCGACGTTCCCTTCCAGTCGGGTCAGAAACTACGACATTTGGATGGGACGGAACAACGGGAGCTCGCCGCCTCCTAGGCCCCTTGGTCGCTGTTCGACTGGGCTCCATTGACGACTTTCCTTTCCAACCGGCTCGGAAGCCACGACATTTGGATCAGAAGTTACAACAGGCGCTCGTTTGCTATGGAGATAACATTCTTCCCTTCGATCTCTTCTTCGGCCCATCATTGTTGTTCGACTTCGCTCCTGGAACGACTTTCCCTTCCTGTTTGATCGGAAGCAGCAACAAGAGCTCACTGGTCGTGAGTAACTTTCTCATGCCGCGCGCCTCTTCGGCCAAATCATGTTGCCGAACAGCCTTTGGGCATTTTGTTTTAATTAAGTTATTATTATCAATATTATTAGTATTATTAGTTAATTAATTTTAATTATAAGTTAATGATAATTAATTAAACTTAATTACAATTAATTATATTAATTATAATTAGTATTTAATTAATCATGATTAATTATGTTTAATTAATATTAATTACAATTATTAATTAATTGTACATTAATTTTAATTAATTAAATTTTATTATAATTAATTCTAATTAGTTAATAATAATAATAATAATTAATTATAATTACTTTAAAAAAACCACTCTTACCTCGGTGTGCTGCCGAGCCGGCAAACCGCCCATACACGCTTTTCTCTAACATTGTGGGAAGGGAACCCGGTGCGACCTACGACGAGGTAGGTGAGCGACCCCTCGGCTCCAAAATCTTATCCTCGGTGTGTGTGACGAGCCGGTCAACCACCTATACACGCTTTTCTTAGCGTGATAGGAGAGAACTCGGTGCGACGCATGCGATGAGGCAGGTAATTAAGCCTAGTGCACGCTTTTCTTAGCGTGGATAGGACAACTCTTAAGTACCCGTACTCGGCTTTGTACCTACGGGGAAACAACTGCTTTTCTCTTGCAACAGGTACATTTGAAGACCCATACATGCTTTTCTTAGCGTGGTGGGGACAAAGATTTTAAAGTCGTGGTGTCCTCGTCCGAGGACACCTATCATACACGCTTTTCTCTAGCGTGGTGGGAGGCCCAGTTTTCCGTAATTTTTCCCTAAATGGGGGAGACGCCGGGAGGCTGCTGAAATTTCGGGTGAATATAAGACTGCATTTGATTCTGATTTGAACTCAAAAGAACAAGAAATTGGACTTAAATGAACAGTGGACTTTGTTTGAACTTAACTTTAACCTAAACTAGAACTTAAATGAACCACAAAAGAGCTTGAACTTCAGTTGAATTTGAACATGGACTTGAACAAGTTGACAGCGGATTTGTGGACTTGATTTGGACTCAAGCAAAACCGGAATTTTGACGTTGAACTTGAACAATGAAATGGACTTTTGTTTGGACACAAAGCAAATGATTAACAAAATATACTTTAATCTAATGAGTTCCAACTTGGACTTAATTTGAATATTAAGTGAATATGACTTGAACTAGTTGGGTTCAAACTCAAATGAACAAAGAACTTGATCCAAACTCGACTTGAATGGTTGAACTCAAGTAAAGACTTGGATGAACAATAGGGGACTCGTGATGGAGGAAGATTCAAGCAAATGAGAGCTTTAGTGTGTGTCATAATCCATGCATAAACAACACAGAACTTCTAACGAGTAACAGTTAAAATGCAAACAAGGATTTTGACATGTGATATGAGTCATGCACAATTGGTGAACAATCAATAGTGTACCTAATAAGTCATTTAGATGCATACAATCAAAAGCTTGTGATGAATATGATGACTCCTTCACACAATTGTGATGCATTATTTACAAATGAAGATCTTGTGACATAGTTGTGAATGCATACATAAGCATATACAGAGCATACACAAGGAATGATGTGTGACATTTACATAAATCTTACAAATAAGCATGAAGAAATGCAGTAATGTCCCTATCATTAGCAACGATTTGATTCCAAGAAAAAACACAGTAAAAGGATCTCAAATATATACAAAATAGGAATGACTGAATTGAAGCAACTCGGAGCATTCAATCAAATTGATCTGCAAACAATAATGATATGTGCTCTACAAGTGTGATAGGTCCCCGTGAGGCGGCGAATACACATTCAACATCAGATGGCTCACAGACTAATATATTAACTCATTTGTAAGCAACAATCACATCACAACATACAATGATTATGAGGATACTCTCATAGTCAATGTCAATCAAGTATCCAACAAATACCCAAATTCCCTACGATCAAAAGAGTTGATAAGTGACATGTGATGAATCCAAACACAAAGCATAACAAGAGGCACAAGAAAATATACCAAATCTCAGTAAACTATGATGATTAGCATGCAATAATTACATAAATGTGCTCACAGTCAATATGTTGGGAGAGATAGATGAAAGATGCGAGCTCCTACGAGTCAACGTAGGAAATCTCTCTCATATGCAAAGTACCTATGAACTGTTTTAACAAGGATGCTGTGAAGTCTCTACAGCTAACAACCATCCAATAGAAGACAGATACACTCAAGTGGTATGAAATTAAGGTTGTGATATTACTACAATTGAGGTCGTCTCACTTATAGACAAACACAACTATTCCTTGTGAGCTACGATGATAAACAAAATTATTTATGGATAATACCAGCGGATATGTAGTAAGTGCAGCAAATCTTCTGTGGATACAAGTACACATGTTCTCTGCAATCAAAGATATAAGGCTACTACAAATCCAAATTCCTACAAGCCATCGTAGGAACCCTCTCGTGTACACAAAGTGTCATCTACGAGCAAAGGCGAATGACATGTAATAAATGCAGGCATCTAAAATTGAAAGCAGAAGATTAGTTAGTGCACTACAATCTACCTGCGTAAATCATGTAGGTAGTGCACGACAGTCTACCTGTACAAGGCAACGAACAACTCAATCTATAAGCTGCTACGCCACGCCATCGGATCCACGATATCTATGCAAGCGGACAGAAGGCGTTTATAATTATCTGAAAATTCCCCTGCACATGCACCTTAGTTTGTAAACACATAGGTACACAAAAGGGGTAAGTGCAATCACAACACCCGTATGGGCCCTGACGAGCATGTTATTGGTACACGCGTGACATCTAGGAATGCTGCGCGGGTCAATAAATTTGGACCCGATCATTCTATACGGATCAATAGAAGTCGACAGGGTTCGAACAATCAAACAAGTATACAGTTGTGGATACCGGTATATTTGTTTTAATACATTCATATTAAGCCTTCAAGGCCTATAACAATATAAATTCACAAATAAAGGCACAAACCCTATGAAACCCGAACCCCTATCGACAAGTTGATAGGGTTGACAAGGTTTAATCAAGTGGAAATGATTCCCTTCACCCCGATGATGGCCGTGTTGAATGTAAATCTCAACCAGATGGGTTAATTTCAAATATTTCAAACTCCACCCAAATACCCACAAAATTTAAATTTACAAAAAAATCATCCAAGACTAAGATGTTTAAAATTTAAAATCAACCATCAAAATACTTAAAGAAAAATACATCCACCCTCTATAATAGTTTGCCGAGGTGGATAAATTCAAATATAACTTCAGCTCACATAGAGCCAAATGTCTATTCGAAAATATCACTAGGATCCATTCTGAAATAATCTCCTGCCAATAAGGACGTGGTACGTGTCCTCTGACCGGCGATTTTACTAACCAAATGGTACCGCAGGATAAACGATTATGACCCGAGGCCCTCTGAACTGAGTGGTTTTGCCTCCAAATGGCACCACAAAATACCGGTTATGATCAAAGCCAATATGTTCCTTAATGACATCAAATCCTTAAGATATGAATCAATAGGATATGATCGATAGGGCACAAAGCCCTATGTTAGCTAAGGTGGATTCAAATTTGTTCCCTTAGATAAATATTCACCTCAAGTCTACAAGGTACCCTTGGATGAAACAACTCATGGCTGCCGACAAGGATCCTTCTGTCAGGTTGGGTCGACTACCTCCTCTAACTAAATAAACTAGGGACCACGATGTAACACCCCACAGTATCACTATACTGTACTGTAGAGGGTAACAAGAATCATTATAACATTTCCATCATTTACCTCTCATTTTTGTTGAGTTCATTTCAGATCTAAATAAAAGATCATATAAACATCATTTGGATAACAAAAACTAAGAATAAAGCAAGCCAACCTTTGCACCATGATTCTTATGGTACCGGCGAAAAAACTTACCAAAGCCGAAAAAGCTGCCGCCGACAGAGGACGAATTGGCGCGTCGGCGGAGCAATGTTGTGCTTAATAAAGTCAGCCAACCTTCCTAGCTACGTCTAGGTTGTTTGGGAGAGCCGATCTACCTCTCTACTCATAGAGCATTCGCATCTTATTTCATATTGAAGTGGTAATATAAAATCAGCCATTGTTTATGATATTCCAGCAATTTTCTATTGTTTCTTTGGCTTCCTTTTACTTCCACAAAAAAGCATCTGGTTGTACCATAACAAAGGATCAGTTTGGAGAGTATGGTTTTGCAACGAATCAGCCCGAAAGGCTGTATGTAAAAGAACTCTTGCAACAGTGTTAGAGAGCACAAAGAATAGCAGTGGAGAGAAATGTATTGTATTTTCATACTAAGGTTTAATACAGTGACCAGTGGTCTTATAGGTGAATGCAAGGGAACAATAGGTTAGAGGGAGCATGATGTTTCTGTTACTGCAGACTCCCTAGAGCAGAGTAGTGGAGATGCAGTTGCAGAGCTGGCTGGTGCATGTTAGTAGAGTGTAGCTTGCGGTGCATTGAGTTGAGGTGTTGTTAACCCCCCTCAAATTAAGTATTCAGTGGTTGGATATTTAATTTGTCACGAAGTATGTTGAACCTATTAACTTATAGTGGTTTAGTTAGGATGTCCGCAGGCTGGTCTACTAAACTGATGTGTAGAAACTCGATCTCTTGTTTCTTGATATGGTCACTGATAAAATGATAGTCAATTTCAATGTGCTTAGTCCTTACATAAAAGACTTGGTTATTTGCTAGTGCCAAAGCTAAGATATTGGCACAGCAGATGGTTGTTGGCTTGGATTGTGGTATATTGAACTCTGCTAGAAGCTTGCGAATCCATAGAACATCAGATGTGGTAGAAGAAAGTGCTCTATATTCCACTTCAATGGATGATTTGGCCATCGTGACTTGTTTCTTTACACTCCATGAGATGAGGTTGCCGCTTAGATACATACAAAAACCTAAAATGGATTTACGGTCAAGGTGATCTGTTGCCCAGTCTGCGTTACTGTAGGTATGTAGTTGAAGGTCACCTGAATTGGGCCTCCCAAAAGATTTTAATGAAGACGACTTTATAAAAGAAATATCCATTAAAAAGTAAACCCATAAGTTATGTCTTTGTTATAGACAATTAATTGTACTAGGATAATCTCAAGTGTTCATACAGCTCCTATAAAAGTTGGAATCGCCCCATCTAATTTATTTATATTTAGAAGTTTTCCATTACCAACAATGAGTAAGAATAACTTCATATTTATAATGAAAGCAATGCAGAAGTTGAGGATTATATCTTACAAATGTACAAGTTGCAAAGTAGAAAAATATATTAGGTGCATATATATGTCATATATAATGAAAAAGTATAAAGTAATTCAACACATATAGAAAAAAAAAATATTACCTAACATGTAATTCATGTCAACACTGAGATGAAAAGTTCTTTATGCATGACAAACATGAATTGGAGATAAATGGCATCATCTATGAGCTACTATACTCATTATTATAAATCTTTGCAATGTAAATTGCGATGCTAAACTAAAGTAAGATGCACTAAACTCAAGTTTGTTTGAAGGAAATG
>NW_021411633.1:0-216 GCF_001605985.2 Dendrobium catenatum | reverse complement strand
CTGGAACACATCAAGAATAGAAGAACTCACCAAAAAAAGATCCAACCTCGAAAAAATACGACTCCTAGCATCCTTGTTGTTAGTCCATGTAAAACTAGGACCAATGAATCCAGGATCAACAAGGTCATTAGTCAACATGAAATCAATCATATAACCTGCAGCTAGGGAAAAATGAAAAGTTTACCCCCTTCTTCTCTGCCTGTGCCATAATGCAGT
>NW_021411632.1:0-459 GCF_001605985.2 Dendrobium catenatum | reverse complement strand
AAATTTATATGTTATAAATTTATACATTAACCTTTTAATTAAAAAATGAATAATTAAGTTTAAAGAATAAATAGGAGTAACTTAAAATTGGAAATCATATTTACTTGAAATTAGAACTAGTGATGTTATTAAATCCTTTCATTAAAATCATTAAGATTGCAAGAGATTATAATCAAAATTAATATCCAAAAATATTAATTATGTACTCTATGTGAATGAATAGAAAAGAATTATGATAAGAATTCTAAAAATATATAAAAAGAAGAGTACATTAAAAATTGTTACCAGTTAAAAGCATAAAGTTAAACTGCAATTTTATACCTAAATACACAAAAATAAGATAGAAAAGCTAGTACAGATGATGATGAACTAATGAATTTCAATCTTAACTATAAACACACCTAATCTTTAAAGCTTCATTATTTAATTCAAAATTTAATAGTCAATGATTATATTAAT
>NW_021411631.1:0-1539 GCF_001605985.2 Dendrobium catenatum | reverse complement strand
GCTTTTTCTTACTTTATTGTATATAGATTAAAAAAAAAAAGCCTAGAGGGAGCATTTCCACACATAAATTTTCTCTAACCAAACCAAGAAAGTTAATAATATACCTATAGTAAAAGAAGCTTGTCACTTTATTGTGCTAAGTAGCCAGCAATTGCCTTTATTTTAGCATGTTGTTAACATATGACTCCTACATACAAGAAAATATGCCAGCTATATATCAAGAAAAATATATATGTTAGAATACATAAAAGTAGCTAAATAATCTATCTAACACAAGGTTATGTATATTCAAAGGAAGTTTACTTCCTAGAGCTACTAAGATGTGTAATTAGGTCAGTGTTTTGTTGGAAACAACTAAAAAAATTCTCTTCAGTGATCCTTGGCTATATAGCTACTCTTTGAAAGAAATATTCGAACATGTTAACCCCATATGTAATGTTCTTGGTTGATTGACTTTTGTTGAATTGTGGATGCATGGGTAATTCAAGAATTTGATTTTTTCATGCTTACTGGAGTTGACATGCTACAAAAAGATTTCAAATAAAAGAAGGATAAAATTTCAAAGATTTATCTCTTGATGTAATCAATCTGAAAATTTATTTGAGCATCATGAATTTCTCCATAAGGCAAACATTCTTTTTGGGGCAAGTAAACTTTACGATTGATTGCAAATAAAGCATAAGCTAAAACAATAGACACAAACCATAAGCACTAAAAACAGGATTTGTAAACTTATAATTCTACAAAGCAAAATCTATAACAAAATTTAGGATTTTTAAACCATAAGCAATATTCATTAGATCGGTTGAGTTGCTTAGCCATTTAGGATCCGAGCAATACTAGCAGAGAAGTCAAATCTCAAACATGTCCAAAAAAGAAGCAAGAGGAAGAAGCATTACTCGAAAAATGAAACAATCTAAACTTCTATAGAGATAGTCTAAAAGATGGAAGACTCAATAAAAAAAGTCCTTACTCAAGAATCTTTAGCCTCTTACCATTGGCCCGTTTTGTGCGATCCTAAAGTTTCCTCTCGCAAACGGCTCATCGCTTCTAGAGCACATGAAGGAGAAAGCTCTTTCGCTCCCAGCCGTCGCCAATCAGCTATAGGGCACGAAGACACGAACTCACACAGTCACATGATAAAATTAGGGCATATTTGCCTTTACAAAACTTGTATATTCTTTTAATCGAGTAGCTCGGCGAGTTACCAAGCCAAGTTTCTATGAGATCGAACTCGTATAATATACGAGCTTGATTATAGACTCGAACTAGAACTCGTGGTTCGATAAACTCAAATAACAAGCTTGTTAACTAGTCAAATTTGAGCTGGCTCGCGAGTTGGCTTTGCTCACTTACGCCCCTAATTCCAATGCAACATAAAGAAAATCACAACTACATATTTTTGCTTGCTCTTTTGCTATGTAATTCTTCAGACCGGTTATTTCTAACAAGAGAATTATTTATTTAAGGTGACCCTACTCTATATTTACTTATATAGCACACCTATTTTTAAATCACATAAAAATATCGTTAACAATA
>NW_021411630.1:0-1399 GCF_001605985.2 Dendrobium catenatum | reverse complement strand
CCAAATACACTGGGACCCGATGTATTTTGGTGACGTGACGCGTCTAAATTGGCATCCGGACGAATCCGGGCACTGGACGTAATAATTTGCCCTATTTATAGGATGGGTTGAGGCTCAAGCCACACATTATTAACTACCCCGTAAGTTTACATTAAAATAATATTTTCAAAAAACTAGGTTACATAATTTTACATGATCATCAACCAAGTTTTGAGTGAGTCATTTGCTTAGTTGTTATCATGATGAAGTCAAATGTTTCATATTAACTAAAAGAATTCATAACTTGACTAGAGGAAGTGATTAACTTGGCTAGAGAAAGTTTTTTTTTTTTTTTTTTTTTTTTTAGAGAAAGGTTTCCCCCTTTTATTAAAGGGAAGTGTTGTTTTGCACTTTATAGCCAGCCCAAATTTAGGGTTTCTTGAGCACAGCTACAAGGGTAGAGAAAGTTTTTTTTTTTTTTTTTTGCTAGAGAAAGTTATCGACCTTTGATTGAAGGAAGTTGTTGATTTATGTTTTATTTGATTTATGTTTTATTTGAGACGACTTTTTTAATACATAACTCATCTTGGTTTATTGGTTGAGAGATTTGACTTTCAACCAAGAAGTCTTGAGTCATGTTGTGTGTGTGAATTTGATTTAATTGACCTAAATGTAAAAAAAAAAAAAACTCCAACATATGTAGGGGTGTCAATTTTTGACACGACCCAAAACACGACCTGAAAAATCCAGGTTAGGGTCAACCCGAACCCGAAATGGGTTGGGTTCGGGTTCAACAAATCAACCAGTTTAAAAAACTGGGTTGGGTTCGGGTTGACCCAGAAATTCAAAATTGATCTGAAATTGACACGAAAACTTGTATTTGACCTGAAAATCCAATATTCACACATTTTTTACCGAAAAATAGAAGATTGGCCCGATTTTTGACCTGAAAACTAGCAATTTTGGGTCAACCCCAGGTCATTCTTGTCGAGTCGGGTTGACCCGGACCTGAATCGGGTCGAGTTCGGGTCCAAAAATCTGACATGTTTTTAAAAATGGGTCGGTTCAGGTTGACCCGAATAGTGCCGTGTCAATTCGGGGTTCGACACGAATCCGACCCATTGACCTGAATTGACACCCCCTAAACATATGCAGGCAAATTTCTCATTTTTCTTTGGCCAAATTTTATAAGGGAGCATTATTATTTTCAAAATTAATAAAAAGAGCATTAATTCATTAAAATTTAGAAAGGAGCAAATATGTTATTCAATTTGGCGAATTATTCATATAACAAAGAGAGAGAGGGTATGCGTCATTTTAAATGGCGTATTACTCACATAAAACTTATAAGAGAGAGAGAGGGGCAGGTAAGAGGGAATGATGGCAGCGGAGAGAGAGAGCGATGGAATTTAATAATATA
>NW_021411629.1:0-202 GCF_001605985.2 Dendrobium catenatum | reverse complement strand
GGCAACCCATGTTGGTGCTTATCAAGTTGATTATACTCATTTCCCACTCGTTATACATGGAGTAGAAATTGTTTCTTAATTTAGAATTCATAACTTTTTTGTATTTCCCTATATCTAAAGTCAGCTAATGGCTTTATAACACGTGACTATATGGTTGCACAAACAAAACATCGCATGGAACCTTGATTTAAGGAGTCAAAGT
>NW_021411628.1:0-242 GCF_001605985.2 Dendrobium catenatum | reverse complement strand
TTATGGTTCAATACAATATTTGTGATAAATAACGGTATTTATTTTAGAATGGTGGCAATCATACAATCAAAATGATTGTAATTGAATGTTAGTTTTGATAGAACTTAACATGAGCAACAAAGCAAGCACACTCCATGTAGTTATCCCCTCAACTATTATGCCTATTGTGTTAATCATTTACATTCATTTGTGAACTAAGATAACGTTGAAAAATTCTTTAAAAAATGTGTTAGAAAATATTT
>NW_021411627.1:0-309 GCF_001605985.2 Dendrobium catenatum | reverse complement strand
AAACTTTATATTTCTCTACCGCCGCGAATACTCCTGGCCGCAACAATAACGATTTTAATGACGGGATAAAACACAAAGAATGGTAAAACAAGCTTAGGCTAAACCACATTTATAGAAGTTAAGATCAAAAATAGTCAATTTAATCTACGTTGCATGCATGAGTGATTTTCAATGATAATCCCTAAGCTAACAAGGAGAATAGTCACTATGAAGCAGGCCCATTCACTCACTTTTTTTTAAAAATACTAGGCTTTAGCGGATAAGACTAACAAGATTCTGGTGAATCAATTAATTCCACAATTGGATGCA
>NW_021411626.1:0-484 GCF_001605985.2 Dendrobium catenatum | reverse complement strand
TCTCCATTATTTCATGTTAAGAGTCAAATTCTCATTTTAATCTAATAAAAAAAGGTCATGTCTAATATTTTCTATCAAGTCTTTTTAGGTTTACCTCTACTTTTCTTAACAATAGTCAAATCCAATATATTTACTTTCATAACCAGATATCGGAAGGTCGTTGTTTTATGTGACCAAATCATCTAAAACAACTCTATCTAATCTTACGGTCTTACCTTCTAGAGGAGCCACTCCAACATTTTCACATATATGCTCATTTCGTATCATGTCTCTAAGAGTAAAGCCACTCATCCATTTGAGCATCCTCATCTATGCAACAATTAACTTAATATAATGCTTCTCTTTTTATGACCGACTTTTGCACCATAAAGTATTGCATGTCTTTCTACCATCTTATAGAATTTTTCCTTAAATTTGAGGGGGACTTTTCATCACACAACAAGCCTAATGCATTCCTCCACTTCAATCATCCAACTTGAAATTT
>NW_021411625.1:0-287 GCF_001605985.2 Dendrobium catenatum | reverse complement strand
TGAAATTATAATAAAATTTTTGTTTTGCATTTGTGTTCTTTTGGGAGGACGTTAGTGAGATTCCTATGGGAAAGAATCTGAGTTTTCATCAACCGCAGAATGGGACTGGGCTCGTGGCTTGAGGTCCCTTGGAGAAGGGCAACGTATCACCTGTCAGGATTCGTAAGAGTCCAAGGCTCGTAACTTTGTCTTCTTTTTTTATTATTCTCCTTATTTTCCTAACCGCCACTTCCCCATCTCTCTTTCTCCTGTTGGCCGAAAACTCCACCCAAACCCTAGGCCAAAAG
>NW_021411624.1:0-216 GCF_001605985.2 Dendrobium catenatum | reverse complement strand
TCCTCCAGTGGTGCCACGTGTTTACAGTCTACAGCATTATGCAGATCAACAATGACCAAAAAGTTCTACTTGTAAGATTGATTTGACTAACCGATTGATTGATTGATATTTGATCATACATATTGACATGTGATTGATTGCATTATGTGTTTGTATGGATTTCGACGAGTTTTGATTTAGATTTGGATTTAGATCGATTTGTTTTTGCGTTGTTTT
>NW_021411623.1:0-202 GCF_001605985.2 Dendrobium catenatum | reverse complement strand
CCAAAAAGAGTTGATTGACATCTAAAAACGGGCTCCAAAAACCTCTGATTTCAAAATTAGCCGTTACTGTTCGTACAGTACGATTCAACATCGTACAGTATGATATTCACAAACAGCCGTCGTCCTGGTACGAAAATGTACGAATAGTACAAAAATAAATCGTATTGTACGATATAATATCGTACGGTACGATCCAACAAGA
>NW_021411622.1:0-321 GCF_001605985.2 Dendrobium catenatum | reverse complement strand
ACGCATTAGCATCACAGAGGCTTATGTGTTTAAAGGGAAAAATTATTAGGTGCGGAGTGTGCACCATCCGTATAAGTACTGGGTACCTAGCGGTACCCAGCGGCCAGCGGTACCCAGCAGTACCGAGTGCCAGTACCTAGCACCGAACAATACTTGTGCAGACGGTTCTACCCGTCCGTACTCCGCACCTATTAATCTCTCGTTTAAAGGTACACGGAAAAGAAAAACAACTTATTAAAAGAATACAAACCATTAAAATCTAGGTGGAATAGAGCTGGCATTATGCCAGCTTTCTTGCTTTCATAAAGAGACATATTATTA
>NW_021411621.1:0-248 GCF_001605985.2 Dendrobium catenatum | reverse complement strand
GGCTCCCAAACGAGTAAGCAAAACAAACTACTTGAATAGGAGAGTGGCTCCCAAACAAGTGAAAAAAATCAACAGCTTGAATGGGAGAGTGGCTCCCAAAAAAGTAAACAGAAACAACCACTTGAATGGGATAGTGGCTTCCAAACAAGAGATGGCGGCATAAAGATATTAAGAGAAATAATGCACGCCAAATGGTTGTTTCTAAGCAAAACAATCACAACTCAAAACAACCAAGATCCGAAAGAGAA
>NW_021411620.1:0-234 GCF_001605985.2 Dendrobium catenatum | reverse complement strand
CAAGCTAATTTTGTGATGATGTATCAAAAATAAAAATTTTTAAAGTAAAAATTTTCTTTATAAAGCAATAAGAAAGACATCCCAAGTAATCATAATTTTTATTTGGTTACACTCGCAGAGCTTTTTAAAAAAACTTAATAAATTTCATTTCTTCTACAACAGCTTTATAAAACAGTAAGAAAGTCATCCCAACCTAATGTTTCATTTGTTATAATTTTCTTATTATTTTCTAAA
>NW_021411619.1:0-251 GCF_001605985.2 Dendrobium catenatum | reverse complement strand
TTGCTCATAGAAGTCTCCTTCCCCATCGGCTCGGAAATGCTCTAGTAAGCAATCTTTGAACTCTCGCCAGCTTCGGATGGGCTCCCGTCTGTCACGCCATTGATACCAGGCTAAAGCTTTCCCTTCCAAGCACATTCCTGCCGCTGTCAATTTTTCTTCTTTGGTCAACCCATTGACATCAAAATATCGCTCCACCTTATAGATCCACCCATGGCCATCTTCTCCCTCAAAGATGGGCATCTTCAGCTTTC
>NW_021411618.1:0-325 GCF_001605985.2 Dendrobium catenatum | reverse complement strand
GGGGGGGGGGGGGGTGAATTGTGAAAACTATGTAGCAATAATTAAAAATCTAACCAGGAGTTCTAATTTTTGCTATTTTTAAATTTTTAACATGAAACCTTAACTACTATGATGGCAAACAATTTAACTCAACGTGCAATAATGAAATCCTTTTTTTTTTCATAAATTTCACCAAGCAAATATTATGAAAATAAAGTGCAAGCAAATAATAAAAAATGATAAGGAAAAGCACACCTGAATTTTATAGTGATTCGATTAAACTATGACCTATGTCCACTCCCCGGAGTCCTCCGCTCTAGGAATTTCACTACAAACTATAGCTCTC
>NW_021411617.1:0-1472 GCF_001605985.2 Dendrobium catenatum | reverse complement strand
ATCATTTTATGTTTACGCAATCTTTTGATTTTGAGGCCTCAAAACGCCTTGAGGCTTACGCCTCGCCTCACGAGTGAAAAAAGCCTCAATACCTGAATACGCAGTTTTAAACATTGCGATGAATGACAAAAATTGTGGGCTTACACAAAAGTTTTAAACAGAGACAATTTCGATAGAAAACAGACATATAAACATACAGACTCACAAGCACACATAGATAAGCATAACGATGGATCAGTCACAAAATGATAGGACATAAAATTTTCATGTTTAAGGGAACTGGTGTAGGAGGAGCAATGATGACATCCTTAGCTACAAGGGCATTTATATAGGGAGTTTCAGGTAGGGTCAAAGGTAGTCTCCTAGAGGCAGCAGGGTAGTCTAGTAAATTTATCCATCTAAGAGAACGATGGTCCTTAACAGGGAAGGACAAGCATATAGAGGGCATAACGGATGAATCAGGAACATGATAAGACGATGGGTCCTGACTCACAACCATAATGGGATAGACCGAAGAGTCACCAGCAGGTATGAGACTCAAAAGATAGGGTAGAGTGCCTAGACCAGATGTGGGCACAACAGTTAGAGAGGTGGCACAAAGGTATATGTTAATACACTCTCTATTGTTAAAGTTGGTGAAATAAGTCCAATCAAGACAGACACACTCTTTTAAACATACATCTAAAGGAGCAACTCCTAAAATAGACTCCATTAAAATAAGAGGAGGCTCATTGTTCAAATTAGGCTCCGAATCTTTTAGATTCAAATTACTGTCTTCCAAACTCATATTACTATCCTTAATAGGATCATGTTTCGTTATAACCCTAAGATCAATGGATTCGGGGTCAATTAAATCGGGTTTTAATTCAGGTAATAGGAATTGAAGGCACCCGAGTGGACAACAGCCAAGTTCCAGTTCATGGCCTTTGGAAACAATAACTTGATGTGCAGGTGATATTTAAGTTCATTTCAGGTAGGAAAAGGGAGAATTCCAACAACAGTTTCTTCTTTCATCTTTGTGGCACATTGTGCAATCACATGTGAGAGAGTAGGAAGAGCATCGAGTATATTGATAAAAGAAGGAAAAGTAAACTTTTGGTGAAATTACTTCATAGTTATTTTTGATGTGTGTTCTAAACTCACCCGTTTTCAATCAAATTTCAAAGTAAAGTACAAGTTGACTCAGCTATCCCCCTTGCCCTTGCTGGATGCCTTCGTACCCATCATCACCGTTGCTGCTTGCCTCCACCACTAGTTACCACTGTCACTGATGCTCATCATCGTTGGCCTTTGGCCACCACCATCGTTGGCCTTTTATATTATGTTCACTTCAAAGAAAACAAAAAAGTAATCAGCTATATTAATTTTGCACTAATTCAAATAACTCCATGATGTGAAACAAACATGTGATCAAGGTTTAAAATTGCGTAATTACACCTCACGGACACAGAATTGCGTAAATGAAAAATTAA
>NW_021411616.1:0-370 GCF_001605985.2 Dendrobium catenatum | reverse complement strand
TCAATGCTCAATGATCAATCAATGAATCCGTACGATACAGTAAAGCCGATCAAATCAATAAAGCAGATGTCGATAAAACAATAAATCCGTTCGATCCAATAAATCCATCAATATCAATAAATCAATCGGAAATCAATAAATCAATGCAAATCAGGAAATCCATACGATGCAATATCGTATACATGCAATTTCATACAATGGTCTTACTCGACAAGCACAAACACTAGCTATGATCAACCAGGTTAAACTGGCTATTATCAATAGTGCTGTTGTAGAATCCATATTGCTGTTGTAGATATCCGCACGTTGGTTTCTATCAAGAAGAGTCGTCACTCTTTTGCCCGTCGGCCGCCCGTCGGCATATAAAACT
>NW_021411615.1:0-495 GCF_001605985.2 Dendrobium catenatum | reverse complement strand
ATTGTGTTAAAATATTCATTTTATTTTTTACCTCTTCTATATGGTCCATACTGTTTTGCAATTGGGTTCTAAATTCCTCTATAAATTTTTGGCAGCTTAAATTACTCTCATGAAGCGTAGTATCTATATAAATTATCATATTGATTATACCCTCAACTTGGTCCATTGAGATTGGCTACTTTGGCATTATGTACAAAGATAAGGATCACAAAATGCCAAAAATAATTATCATTTTTTCTAGCATCAGTCATAAAATATTTTTCTTTCTTACCCATGCAAGACCATAGATTATGTAAGGGATATATTTATGATTTTTCAAGCTCTTTAAATAGATTTTGTCAAACATTTATAGCATTAGTGATAGGTTTTGATGAACCCAAATATCACTTCAAAATCATTTTCAGTTGATTTTTAATAGTTAGATATCTTGTGAGTATTATTAATAGTTAGATATCTTGTGAGTATTATTAGTCATGTAATAGGAAATCTATCAAA
>NW_021411614.1:0-432 GCF_001605985.2 Dendrobium catenatum | reverse complement strand
GCCAGTTCATAAGGGCTTAACATCCCTAACAAACTTTTAAGTGATATCAGAGCACTTTCTAGTGTCATCTAAGCACTTTAAATAGGGAGACGAACGAAGGTCATATGGCGAATGTAGTCAATAATCAGATTGGCCTCATCTAATTTTGTGTTGGTCATGATAAGGTAGGTAGTGACAGATAGGGTCGGGGTCATATTGACACGGTCACCACCTTTGGGTATATGGAGGTACGAAGGACATGTTAAATTATACGCGCATTTCTATTTAGTGATGAAACGAGAGGTTGGTGTTGATAGAATGCGGCGTTTCTAAGGACTCGATTAACATCACTCCAATCAAATATCATTTGTAAGAAAAGAAAGAACCATAGGCCCTTCAGTAGAGAGCCCAATGTATTGGGCGATGTTAGCTTTGATTATTTCAACATTTTGA
>NW_021411613.1:0-303 GCF_001605985.2 Dendrobium catenatum | reverse complement strand
ATAGAAGAGCTAAAAATGAGCTCATTAATGTAAGTTTCCGCCATTATCGTCCAGGACGATAGGCATATCATCCTGGCCGATTAGCTCAAATATGAGGAAAATTGTCATGAATATCATCCTGAATTGAAGCTGGAGGATGTCTAATCGTCCCAGACGATATTGCGATCGCCTGGATGAAATCCCCATTAATTGCTTTCCAAAACTGCCTGAGAAATTTTTGAAAAATTGCTCTGGATCATCTGGGACGATATTTTATAGTCCAGGACGATCCACCAGGACGATGTCCAAAAATAAGTATTTCCT
>NW_021411612.1:0-274 GCF_001605985.2 Dendrobium catenatum | reverse complement strand
GGGTCCAATTTGATCTGAGTTAGAAAATGGCTCAGGTCCAAGTGTTTTTTGGCTACTTTGGGTTAGCCTAACTCTTGACCCAAGTTAGCCCAAGGCATGGGCTGGCTAGAAGAGGTGTGTTGGACCTATGGCCACCTATGGGAGGTGTTGGTCAAGTTCAATTTGGCTTAGGTTGAGAATTGGCTCAATCCCAAGTGATTTTGGGCACTTTGGGTTAGCCTAACTCTTAACCCAAGTTAGCCCAAGGGTTGGGATGGTCAAGGAAGGTGTATTG
>NW_021411611.1:0-1645 GCF_001605985.2 Dendrobium catenatum | reverse complement strand
TGGGCCCAAAAATCAAGGCCTGGCGATTTGTATATATGTATATATATTCAAAATTTTTCTGATTTTAATAATCAATTTATTTGAAGTAATGAACTCTCCATCTTTATAAAAGAGTAATTCACATTTCTGAGAACTCAACCTCAGGGGAGACGAAGGCCTCGTTTGCGATGACTTTCTTAATGCTTTTTTAATATAAAAATTAAATTTTTTTGCTAAAAACCATTTAATTAGTAAGAAAGTCATCCCGAACGAACTGTGAGAGTTTTATACCTTTAAGTCACAGTTAAATCTTCAAGTCCAATATTTCCTAGTTGAATCTTTGAGTTAGAAATAAGATATTTCCTAGGGTGTCAATATTTGGCACGACCCGAAAATCCAACCTAAACATTCCATATTCGGTTCAACCTGTTTAAAAAATGGGTTGGGTTCGGATTTCAAATCTTGACCTGATTGCATATTTTATTCAGGTTCAGGTCAACTTGAAATCCCAAAACAACTCGAAAAGCAACCCACCAACACCATGTACACCCTCCGCCGTGCATTTGTGCTCGCTCGCCTTGCTAGCTCGCTGCTCATCGCGCTTTCCAGCGCTTGTCAGTCTTGATGCTCCTCATGCTCGCCGCCTTGTCACTCTTCATGCTCGCCAGCCTCCCGGCTCGTCACACTCCTGCTTGTGATCATCCGCAAGATGTATCCCCAGTCATCCTCGCCCACTCGCGATCACCTTGCTCGCCCTTCCCTGCTTGACCGAATAACCAAATGCACATGCTCAGCTGCTGGCCCTGCTCGCGATCGATAGCCCGCTGCTCCCTCGCTCACCCTCGCCCACTTGCTCGCTCGCTGCTCATCCGCTTGCCAAATGCACATGCTCACTTGTTGGCCCCGCTCGAATGCCCACTACCTTACACTTGGTCACCCTCACCCATGTTAGAGGGTCATGCCCGGTGAATTTGAATAGGGACAGGTTCAGGTTTGAATCTATGACCCGTTTCCCTAATTATATCGAAAAAGTTGACGGCGGGTCATTTTTGGGTTAGATTAAAACCCAACTTTAAAAACTAATTTTAACACCCATAATATTTTCCCCTAGTTGAAGCATAATAACCAAGATCCCTAGTTGATGAGAACTTTCACAGGCTTACTTCTTTTAAGATTTTTTGAAGGACTTCAACTTTCTTAGACCTTTTCCTTTTGAGATTTTCTTCACTTGGATTTTCTTAAGATGTTAGCCACTTGAGGTATTTAAAATATTGAATCATCATTAGAATGTTAGCCTTATATGTGTTTATTAAGTTATAATTGGATGACTCCAGTTATATTTAATGAGAAGAGCGCCTCTACTACTTTTGTTTGGTCCTACATTTTAAGTTTAGGAGGCCAATCAATTTCTTATTACGAATTCTTATGTTAGCTTGAAGATTGTTTAAATTATTTTTGAGGAGCTTGCCACTTAATTGCTTTGTAGTGATTAATATGCTTAGCATTAGAAGACAAATCATATGAATCACTTTTAGGCAACTTAAGCCCCGCTAATATATGGAGTTGCATCAATCGAAGATAAACACTATTAAAAATTGTGGCAAGAAACAAGTTGGTTCTTTCCCTCAAATAGAGCTTTTCTTAAATAAGGTGTCGTAGTTCATCT
>NW_021411610.1:0-875 GCF_001605985.2 Dendrobium catenatum | reverse complement strand
ATGCTGCACGCCGACACGAGACTTGCAGCGACGGCGCTGGCTCAATCGATAACAAGGACGCTATAGGAAGACGTAGAAGTCCATGCCATAGATTCTGGTTGAAGGATCATACTTGATACCAAGGTCAATATGCTCCTGAATGCCAAGTCTAAAGCATCCAATATCACTGAAGTTTCTCCTGAGAAGCTCATATTCCTTAACTTTCAAACCACTTTCAAGGAGTTGCATTGCTTTTTCTCCTCTAACAGTGACATAAAAAAGCAATTTTTTCATTACGCTGAATTCCAAAAGATCGGACAGTGTACTTGGCTTTGGAGAACACAAGACTTTGCCCACTCAACTGCTCCAACACCTTGGAAGCTCTAGCGAGGCGATCTCCGCTCTCTCCCACCGATATGTTGAGTACCAGATTCTAAACCTTGATATCACGCATCGGATTAGATAGCTTCTTTTCTAATGCCATAGCTACGATCAAAGCAGTTTTGAGGAGTTGGCGGCGGAAGAAGAAGATTCATACCTCTCTCTCGACCGAAACAGGGTTGGGAAGCAGGCGGGTTCTCACGCGCGACGAAGAAAGAAGCCAGATGTGGTCCTAGCAGGCGGGTTATTTGAACAGGGGAAGTGCATACAAAGGGTTGCGAAATATTTGAAAGTGGAATATGAAGGGTTGAAACTGGAATACGAAGCGCTTGGATTTCTTTCATTTACGCCTATGACATAGGAAAACGGAAATTAAGAATCTCAAGGGGTCATAAAATTAAATGAGTTTTATATAATGTGATTTTTTTGATTTATTAAATACTTTTAATAGAATTGACGACCAAGATAATTAAAAAATAAGTAGAATGAATGAACAAGATTTGTTAGAGGAAGGA
>NW_021411609.1:0-282 GCF_001605985.2 Dendrobium catenatum | reverse complement strand
TTCTTTTAATGGTTTCAGTACCAATAGGATTCAGTACTTTTTTTGGAGAATGTCAATAAATTCCAAAATCCATTTCGTCGTCCAGTAGCTACAACAGTCTTTTTGATCGGTACCACAGTAGCTCTTTGGTTAGGTATTGGAGCAACTTTACCTATTGAGAAATCCCTAACTTTAGGTCTTTTTCTTTCTAAAAACTCAAAAATGAAAAAAGTCCAATGGATTGAAAATGAAAACTTTTTCTTAGTTAATTGATTGCAAAATGCTTCTATAGAGTGCCCAATA
>NW_021411608.1:0-1137 GCF_001605985.2 Dendrobium catenatum | reverse complement strand
AGGGACAGCGAGGGTGAGTATGAAACACAGAGAGGTGTGGGCCAAAAGATCCATTATCGGATATGAGAGATATGCAGGATTTATTGTCCGGGAGAGGGTGATGCCACACTCTTTGTAGCGATGATAGGCAGCCTGATCCTCTGGCTCCCTGAATCGAGGGTCCAGAGTCGCCCTCGAGGAACTCCCAGAAGCCTGTCGAGCACGTTTCCCACCAACCATAGAAGGGAGTTAGCAAGAAGACACAAAATGAGGAAGGGTGGAGAGTGAGAAATCATGGCTGGAATGGTCAGAATTTAAAG
The DNA here is from genome assembly GCF_001605985.2 of Dendrobium catenatum. Lineage (NCBI taxonomy): Eukaryota > Viridiplantae > Streptophyta > Magnoliopsida > Asparagales > Orchidaceae > Dendrobium > Dendrobium catenatum. The sequence goes on along the minus strand of NW_021411608.1, from coordinate 838 downwards.
AAACGGCCGTATCGTCCTGGCCGATCGCAGAATCGTCCAGGCCGATATGGCTCAATAATTGCATACAGGCCGATTGGTCAAAAAGACGCTCCAATCGTCCGGGCCGATCAGATATCGGCCAGGCCGATTAGACACAGGTGATTGGCCCAGGAGTCAATCCGGACGACCGTTGAAAAAGCAGATCGTCTGGGCCGATTAGGTGTATCATCCAGGATGATGCACAATAATTGATCGTACCGGCCAAAGTTAAAACATTTTAAATTCTTGCCACGTGTATCGTCCAGGACGAACAGTGGATCGGCCATGACGATTGTCCAATAATGGATTGTCTGGGGCCAAATTTAAAGATTCAAACGTGCTGACACGTGGATCGTCCAAGACGATCCAATGTATCGGCCAGGACGATGCACATAAATTGCATCGGCTAGACAAAATATTCTATCGGCCAGGACTATCATCATGAATGCAATAGAGTTCGATCATATCGTCCAGGATGATGTAGGATCGTCCAGGACGTTGAATAACAGCAAGCACATAAAAGGTCAGCAGATGGATTTTGAAGAGAATTTGTCTTATCGGCCAAGACGATAAAAGTATCGGCCAGGCCGATGTGACTAGAAATTGAAACTAAGGAAAAAATGGTGATGATCAAGGCCCTAAAAAATAAAACAAAAGAAAAACAGTCAAAAGACACAGTAAAAGTAAAACAAAAAAAAACCACAAGAAAAATCAAAAACGAATATTTTTGGATTTTAATTTTTGCTAAATTTTTTTTTTTATTTTATGGAGGCATCATATGAGAATTTCTCAAAAAAGTTAAACTTTTAGAGTTCCACAA
>NW_021411607.1:0-906 GCF_001605985.2 Dendrobium catenatum | reverse complement strand
TGCCTCACCTTTGTGCGTGCTTCTTCGACTCAAAAATCTGCGTATCTATGCCGAACCTCTGCGTCAAATCGGGTTAATTTTAGTATTAAGTGGTGTGTGGGCTGCCGATAAATTCGGCCCTGGCCTCCCCAGCTTTTACTTTTATTTCGGCGAGGGTGTTTTAACTGATAAGCTCCGAGTGGTTAAATTTTTTGAGGCAGTGGGTTTGGTAGATGTAAGACACTACCCAGAGATTTCGCCTCATTTTGACCGACTTTATAAAACTGGAGTTCTTGGTTTGCCTATAGCCGTAGCTCCTATAGTTAATTACCCCCCAGACGAGATTGAACACTTTCGATTAAGCTAAAGTGTCGATCAGATTACGTAGAATGATACGTGTTAGCTGCATATAGGCAGGAATGGGGTTTTGTTTCGTTTGCTATTCGCTATTTCCATTTGTCGATTCGGGTTAGTGACTCAGCTCACGAAAGTGGAAACCCGAAGGCAGACATACGAGACCGATTTTTGGGATTTGGATGAAGAAACAACACCGAATTGTATTTGGCCTGTCAGGTGGTCAGATAGCGAGATTTGGCCGAAGTGCGTGAAAGCGGGATTACTGAATTAGCAATTTTTTTTAAACGTGTTGGTGGGTTGTGCCGGGTCAACCCGGGTTTGAACCGGGTCGGATTTGGGTTGGGTCTATGACCAGTTTTCCTAATTGGGTTGGGTTTGGGCCGAGTCAAATAATGACAGGTCATTTTCGGGTTGGTCCTAAACCCAACCGGAAAACTCATTTTGACTCCCTACCTATCAGGAAGATGTTTGACCTCCTATAAAAGAAACAATTATACATTAATCACAAGAAGCATGATTTCAATAAGATTACTTTATTTCGGGTCTAATGTCACTAATGGATAAATCAAA
>NW_021411606.1:0-395 GCF_001605985.2 Dendrobium catenatum | reverse complement strand
TAAAAATATTAAATATATTATTATTAATAATTATAAATACAAATGCTTATTTTCATATGCACAAAGTCTACTTGAATAAAAAATTAAAAATATTAAAATTTAGTGAAAAGGCGAAATTGATTATGCTACTATATCATCATAAGCAAACTAATTAGTATATCATCATCAGTTTTCAATATAATTGTAACAACGATAAGGAAATACAATAGAGGCAACTACAACTTATACCAAATCTTATCAATATATTATAATCATCAAGCATTGAAGCTTATTAGATGTTCCAAATTAAAAATTCCTTCTTCCTTGGACTCCTTATAACCTGGCCGAAATGGAGTATTTTGTCTCAGATGGTGTAATGATATGATTTCGAGTGTTTTCTTTCAGAGAAGTGCAGC
>NW_021411605.1:0-336 GCF_001605985.2 Dendrobium catenatum | reverse complement strand
CCGAACCCGACCCGTGACCCGTTTTTGACAGGTCTACCCAAAAGCAAATCATCTAAAATGAGAAGTCATTAGTTAGGAGGAACTTTTGATTCAAATTCTCATATTGCACCATTGAATGTAAACATCGAGCCATACATAATAAAAAAAATGAAGATGGATCATCAATCAGAGGCCAAGTAACGAAGATTGGGATTAAAGAAACATAGGAGGGCAATATATAAACAAGAAGATTAAGATAAATTTTGAATTTCAATTTAAATTTGGATAAGGTTATAATTTAAATTTTTAACAAAAATTTGTGATACGCCCTAGGGTTTCTCAATTTCGGTTTTGTTC
>NW_021411604.1:0-214 GCF_001605985.2 Dendrobium catenatum | reverse complement strand
GCAAATTCGTATCCAATTGGGAAGGACCTTTCGTCATAGAGAAGGTATTTCAAGGAGGAGCTTATCAACTCATTGATCTGAATGGTCAGAGGCCCATGCCGCCGATCAATGGTCGATATCTGAAGAAATACTATGCATGAAATCGCTAAAAAAAGTGTTATGCTTAATGAGTTATGTTTTTGTACAAATTTTATAAGCATATACATTTCATATT
>NW_021411603.1:0-261 GCF_001605985.2 Dendrobium catenatum | reverse complement strand
TGGTTGATAGGCTTAAGGGAAATTTAATTAAAGTTTAAGTATTAATAGTTTGAAGTCAATTTTAAGATTGATTCTTAATTATTGATTGAATACCACCTTTGTTTCACACCGAGGCCATGAAGTTTATTTCACCTTCCTTGGGGCTAATTTAATAGTCTCGTAGGCCTGGGTTACCCAGTGGTACTTGGTATAATTAAGTGATTTGATTTGATTAAAGTTTGAAATTTAATGAATTTTAATTAAGGTTGGTTGATTACTGAT
>NW_021411602.1:0-311 GCF_001605985.2 Dendrobium catenatum | reverse complement strand
TCAGTTGAGAACAAGAGATAATAAAAGAAAATTCAAAGCAACTGCCATCTCTGCTCTCACTGATGGATACCCTAGGGAGCCAAGAAGATCTAATAGGAAAACAGACAGTATTGTATTGACTGATGCTTCAGTGAGATTTAAAAGTACTAAGTATGTTTCACAGAAAGCCAGTCGTCAATTGTCCCCTTCTTCTGCACCACCACAGAATCCTGGAAAGATTCAGCGTAGTTCTCATACCCATTCTTCTCCCCAGATAGATAGGAACCACTCTACAGGTCCTACTCCGTCTTCTTATCCTGATGTAGAGCGGT
>NW_021411601.1:0-240 GCF_001605985.2 Dendrobium catenatum | reverse complement strand
TTTAAATAATTATAGAATTATAAACACATTATTACTGCTTAGTGCAATCTAGGCAAAATATTTTGAGTAGATAGTTCTTCATTTATAGATGGTAGGTGGTTTATTTATAAGAGACATTCTTCATTTAAGGACGTTTTTATAATAATAAAACCATCCAATAATGTTTTCTTTACTTTGGTCTTTAATGCACAAAATTGATCTCCTTCATTACAAAGAATGGTTTATTTGATAGTAGATTCC
>NW_021411600.1:0-258 GCF_001605985.2 Dendrobium catenatum | reverse complement strand
ACCATAGGATCTTGATCGGGTCCATCATCCATTCCCCTACCATACACTTCAAGTGCAAGATGGTGAAATTTATATTTTAAATATTAAATCTTCCAACCCTTTAAACTTCCAATCCTTAACGCCCATGCCGCTACAATATGTCGAATACCACGTATCTACGGATACGATGTATCTGATTGACGACTAGCCTTAATCGAAAGTTCTCGCTCATGATTGAGAGGAGTAATTAACTATAGGGGCTTGCGCCTATAGGAAACC
>NW_021411599.1:0-420 GCF_001605985.2 Dendrobium catenatum | reverse complement strand
TGGGTTCCTATATCTAACATTAGATAATTTTGCATTAGGTCTCTCACAAAAGGCCTCGTGATAGTATGTGGTATATGGACAGTGGATGCTCTCGACATATGACTGGTGATGCAAATCAGTTTGTTGTACTAGAGTCCAGGATTGGAGGCAAGGTTACTCTTGGAGAGAACACCACCAAGAAGGTGGTAGGCGCAGGTATAATTGGTAATTCTAAGAACTTTATGATTGAAAATATTTTGCTTATAGATGGATTGAAGCACAACTTGCTCAGCATCAATCAACTCTGTGACAAAGGCTTCATCATGCAATTCTTTGCAAATTCATGCATCATAAGTTTAAGTAACAACACTATTTTGCAGGGAATGAGGATCAACAATGTCTACATGCTTGATTTAAATGACATTGAATGTGCTACTTCAT
>NW_021411598.1:0-312 GCF_001605985.2 Dendrobium catenatum | reverse complement strand
CATCACTAATATATTTTTATTTAGTAAAATTTTTGTAACGATCCTTTCTATATCATGTTAAAACAAAAAAGGGAACTGTAGTATATCAACTAAGCATTCAATAATAATGAAATAACTAAAAATAAAACATCATAAAGTAAACTATTAATAAACTACCTTTTTTGAATATTTTAACAATCAAAGAAAAAATAATGATATAAGATACAATTATGTCTAAATATGCACTTAATTCAATAAAAATTTTAAAATTCCAATGTACACATTACTCCCCTAGCAACATCACCAAAAACATGATACGAGACTGGATTATGG
>NW_021411597.1:0-292 GCF_001605985.2 Dendrobium catenatum | reverse complement strand
GATTCTTTTTAGATCTTAAGTCCTCACCCTCCGGGAATCTAATCCCAAATTTATAATAAAATGTCAACTCAAACATAAAAAATTTATCTAAAAATATAAAGCCCAATATAGGATAGACTGAGGTTGCTTCTGAGCTTCTCAGAATCTAGCTCCTCCTACTTTTTCTCCTTTGACTCGCTAATAAATGTTCAACATTGAGCTGTCTCCTTGAAAATTCCTACTTCTCTTTTCTTGTCTTTTACTTTGTAATCAGATGGGTATGAAATCACTGCTTTAATCGAGAGTTTTCTTA
>NW_021411596.1:0-230 GCF_001605985.2 Dendrobium catenatum | reverse complement strand
GCCTCCTCCTGCACTCGCGCATAATCCCTGACTCCAAATCGTCTTCCATCTTCGAAGCCCTCAAGCCATACGAACAAGCCCACCTCTTGTTCTTCTCCCCCAATTTTCGCTTCAACTCCCTGTCTTGATCGAGCCTGCCTCCATCCGTCTCACGCCCGAACCCTTCTCTGTTTTCTTGAAGCAGAAAGGAAGAAAGTGCTTTCGGTATAATAAATTATTATTATTATTAG
>NW_021411595.1:0-207 GCF_001605985.2 Dendrobium catenatum | reverse complement strand
GAATTTGTAGCAAACAAAATAATTCTTCTACGAACATAATCTAGTAGTGGGGATTGAACAAACACCCTCTACGAGTTGTGCTAAGTGATATCTAGAAGAGTTAAAACAAACAAAATGCAATAACTGAAGTCTAGAAAGCCTTGACGCCACCGGATCCGCAACGTGTGTATAAGCGGACAGAAGGCGTTCGTAGGTCCTTAAGTGAAA
>NW_021411594.1:0-263 GCF_001605985.2 Dendrobium catenatum | reverse complement strand
TTTTTTTTTTTGGGGGAAATATGTCTTTTTTTTTTTCATAGTAATAGTCTAATAGACAGTTTTAGAGGAAAATTTATCCTAATTTATATATGAAACTCATCTTGCTATGCTATGTTGATTGAAGTTTTTTATTATCAATTAAAATATTTTTAGTCATTTAGATTCAAGTTTTATGTTTGTGTTGTGTGTGTGAGTTTATTTTAATTGATTTAAATATTCAAAAAAAAGTATAACTTATATTTTAATAGAAAAAAATTATAAAA
>NW_021411593.1:0-1007 GCF_001605985.2 Dendrobium catenatum | reverse complement strand
TAAAATAAAAAGTAATATTAAAGATATATTGATTTACTAGGCATTCAAAAAATTCTTAAGGAAAGGAAATTTTATTATATATATGATTAAAACTTTCATAGCCTCCTTTGTAAGTTGGATTTCTTGACAATAAATGCTACACACTGAAAATAATATCAGCTAACTTAATAAGTCTCATATTTATTCAATTTCTAACATGAAACAAGTGAGATCCCTCTCTCTCTCTCTAGTTCTCTCTCTCTTTCTCTCTCTCTCTCTTATAATCATTTAGTTGAAGGTGATGGAGTTGATAATAATGGTGAGAGTGGGGTATGCGCACAGTGTTTCTGAACTGCTAGTGGCAATTGTTTCCCATACTACAGACATTAATCAATACTATTGAAGGCTGAGATAACCCATTGCCTATCAATTCATGTTGATATCCTTTAGTTCTTATAATTTAGAAGAACTTTCGAATCGAAAGTTAAGAAAATTATTACAAACAAAGTTGAATGGGTTATTTAGGCTTAGTTTGGGACGGTATTTTACTGCTTTCAAAAGCATTTTTCTAGCACAAAAATTTAATAAAAGCAGTCAAAAATATGTCGCCAAAAGATGTTTCAAATGAAGCCTTAGGCTTCAATTGGGACAACTTTTTTATAGCTCTGTAAAGCTTCTATACGGAGAAAGTAACCTTTTAAAGCTTCTTTTGGGATAATTTTATTATTATTTTCTAAAATAACTTTTTAGTATAAAAAATTCTTGAAAACTATAAACAAGTAGTGGTCAAAAGCTATCCCAAATAAAGCTTAAACCCAAGATTTCAAAAACTGGACCGGTCGGTTCGGTCCACATTGAAAACTGCTTCTGCATCAAGAAAACTGCTTCTGTATCAAGCTAGACTGAACCAGTCAGAACAGTTGGTTCAACCAGCAAACTGATCCCAATTCTTTTGAACTTGACAGTTTAATTACCACATTTTTAAAATAAAGTTATTATATTAAATATTAAATTTTAAATAGTTTTCT
>NW_021411592.1:0-261 GCF_001605985.2 Dendrobium catenatum | reverse complement strand
CTCCTCGGTGGCTCCACCTTCAGCTTGTCCTCTACCAACTGTGCAGTCTCCATTATCTTCACTAACCCATGTGGATCAACTACTCTGATGGCTGCTCTGATGTGGGGCTTCAACCCCTTCATGAAATTCCCCTCCAAAAGGTCATCTGGAATCCCTCTCAATCGGCCTGAGAGTAGCTCAAAGTGCTCCCTGTACTCCGCCACTGTGCCCTCCTGCACTAGAGCCAGAAACTGCTCATAGTATGTACCCTCGCTAGACACC
>NW_021411591.1:0-245 GCF_001605985.2 Dendrobium catenatum | reverse complement strand
TAAATATATCAAGTAATAAATTATATTGCATAAAAAATACAATAATAACATACTACGAGCATATTTAAGATTAGAAATAAAGTTTTTTAAATATATCTGCATTCTCAAAGATTCTTCCCTTGTTTTATATAAAGAAAACAAGGTTTATTTTAGTCTGGGGTTCTCAAATCCCTATAGGAGCAAGCCCCTCTAATTAATTACATCCTTAGAGGGATACTCCTAAGAAAACTCTCGATTAAAGCAGT
>NW_021411590.1:0-1522 GCF_001605985.2 Dendrobium catenatum | reverse complement strand
ATGGTTTCCAAGCTCAACCTCAAGATGACCCCTCACCTGAATCCGTATAAGGTTGCTTGGATCAACTCGACTACAATAGAAATTAAGGATCGTAGCCTCATTCCCATAGAGTTCGTGGGATATCAAGACAAGATTTGGTGTGATGTTTTGGCCATGGATGTAGGTCAAATTATCCTGGGTCGCCCATGGTTATTTGACAATAACGTTCATATCTATGGGAGGTCGAACACCTGCGTGTTCGAACACAACGGAAAGAAAATTAAGTTAATACCCTCCCAACCCAAACCCCCCAAGACGGAAACCAAGCCTACCCCAGCCAAACAAAGCAAAGGGCTACACCTCTTGACTGCTAAGGAAGTAGAAGATGAAATCACCCAAGGAGCACCAATGTATGCCCTAGTAGCTAGAGAAGTGGATGAGGATCAAAAAGAGAAAATCCCCGAGGAAGTTAAATCCCTTCTTGAGAATTTTGCTGATGTGTTCCCTGATGACTTACCTAACCAACTGCCACCCCTTCGGGACATACAGCACGCAATAGATTTAGTTCCGGGAGCATCCCTACCCAACCTCCCTCACTACCGTATGAACCCGACCAAGCATGCGGAACTGAAGAAACAAGTCGATGAGCTCCTTCAATGAGGATTCATTAAGGAGAGCCTTAGTTCGTGCGCTGTTCCTGCACTCTTAACTCCCAAGAAGGACGGCTCGTGGCGGATGTGTGTTGATAGCCGTGCTATCAACAAAATCACCGTCAAGTATAGGTTTCCCATTCCCCGTCTGGATGACATGTTGGATATGATGGCCGGGGCAACACTCTTTTCCAAAATAGATCTTAAGAGTGGATACCATCAAATTAGAATCCGTCCAGGAGATGAATGGAAGACGGCTTTTAAAACAAAAGACGGGTTGTATGAGTGGATGGTCATGCCATTTGGCCTTAGTAACGCTCCTAGCACATTCATGAGAGTTATGACTCAACTTTGCGACCTTTCTTAGGAAAATTCGTTGTAGTGTATTTTGATGACATCTTAATCTACAGTCGCTCCGTAGGCCTGCATTTACATCACCTAACTCAAATATGTGAGGTTTTGAGGAAAGAAAACTTGTACGCTAACCCAAATAAGTGCGTATTCCTCACGGACCGAGTTACCTTCCTAGGATTTATCATATCTCCTCAAGGAATCTCCGCAGACCCCGAGAAAGTCCGAGCAATTAACAAGTGGCATGAACCCAAAAATATCAGAGATGTTCGGAGTTTCCATGGATTGGCCACCTTTTACAGGAGGTTTATCAGGAATTTTAGCACGATTGTAGCACCCATAACTGATTGCCTGAAGAAATGAGAGTTCCGTTGGACTGTGAATGCAAGCAGGGCTTTTGAGGATATTAAGCTAAAAATGGTAGAAGCCCCTGTCATGCGCCTACCTGATCTTTCAAAAGTCTTTGAAGTAACTTGCGACGCCTCGGGGATTGGAATAGGTGGATTCCTATCGCAAGAAGGCCATCCCGTGGCCTATTTCAG
>NW_021411589.1:0-277 GCF_001605985.2 Dendrobium catenatum | reverse complement strand
TCTAAAGAACTGGAGCACGTTATGAGTCTTGACTTCTCGTAGTGGAACAGCTTCTGCCCATTTTGAAAAGTAATCTGTTGCTGCTAAAATGAACCGATGACCTTTAGAAGAGGGGGGGTCGATAGGGCCAATTATGTCTGTGCCCCAACTTTCAAAAGGCCATGAAGCAATTGTTGGATGTAGGACATTAGGAGGTTGGTGTAGGACTACACCATGTACTTGGCATTGGTGATAACGACATGCAATAGACATACAGTCGTCAATCATTGAGGGCCAG
>NW_021411588.1:0-770 GCF_001605985.2 Dendrobium catenatum | reverse complement strand
GTTGATTGATACGATCACATCATCCGGGACGATCACAGGATCGGCCGTGACGATGTCCTGGACGATCTACATCGGACAGCTCGAATTCAGGGCGATGATCAGGACGGTTGAAATAGGTTTTAAACTAATCGGCCTGGACGATCGTGATATCAGCCAGGACGATGTAACCAATTTTCTTCTAATCGTCCCAAATCATCCCTGGCTGATGAGCTGAAATTGTACTGATCGTACAGGACGATATGCCTATCGTCTTGGACGATAATATCAGCAACTTGCATTAATGAGCTCGTTTTGAGCACTTTTATTTAAGCTTTATCAAGGCACTTGTTAAGTGTTTTTGGCAGCCATTGTAGCTTCGTTCTTGTGGGAAAAACTTGAAGAGAGAGCTTGAAAGGGAGTGAGGAAAGGGTGGAGTTTGTAGAGGGAGAAGATAATGTGAGGGGGGACTCAAGGAAGTGTGGAGGGGGATCCACATGGTTGCTCCGAAAAGCTCGCACCTGAATACCATCGGATTCAAGGCTTGTCTCGAGGGAAGTTCACCAAAGAAGAAAATCTCTTTGGTGTCAAAGGACCTGGCGACTCCGCCGCACCGGGGAAGGTGGAAGTGATTTTGTAAGAACTTCTCCACCTAGTTGTGGGGGTAAAGGAGAGACACTTATTTTAGTAAAATACTTGGAAGGTGCCTCCAAGGAGTGGACGTAGGTCAAGATTTGACTGAACCACTATAAATCCTGTGTGTTCTTTCTTATTATTTGCTTCCGCATTTGGTT
>NW_021411587.1:0-335 GCF_001605985.2 Dendrobium catenatum | reverse complement strand
TGCAGTATTCATACAATCGTCAATCATTGTAGGCCAGTAGTATCCAAGTCTTTTAATCTTCAATTTCATTTTTGGACCCGATTGATGTGCACCGCATAGTCCTGAATGAACTTCGTTAACAATCTTCAGGGCTTCTTGCTGATCCAAACAGCGCAGCCACATGTGATCGAAGGACCGACGGTACAACAAATTGTTGACTAGTGCATAAGACAGGGCACGTTTCTTAATCTGGTTGGAGAGTGATTTATCCTGGGGAAGCTTCCCTTTAAGGTAATCGATTAAGGGTAGTCTCCAATCACCTTCTTCGTCGATTGTCGAAGAGGCAGAAAGGATCT
>NW_021411586.1:0-205 GCF_001605985.2 Dendrobium catenatum | reverse complement strand
CCGTGCTCGATTAAGCACGATTAGTCCGCCTTAGCCGCGTCGAGTTTGGTATGATTCTAGTCATCATTTTATTTAAATTTAATTGTGTTAATTTGAACAAATCACATTGAACCCAAATTGACCAAATTTGGATCTGATTTTGAATTTGTTTTTTTTTTTTATTAAAATTTTTTAATTTAATTCCAGTTGAGGTTTAATAGATTTT
>NW_021411585.1:0-317 GCF_001605985.2 Dendrobium catenatum | reverse complement strand
AATCAATATTTTTTTAGAAATTAACATTCAAAAATATTTCATAATTATTATATATTTTTAATTCTTAAAAATATTGATAAAATATTAATTTGCATCTTTGTTGTAACTATACCCAACATAAGTTTATCATCATCAAAAAGGGGAGATTATTGATATTATCTACCAACATGATCTATTTTAGATATTTTGATGATAACAAATACATGTTTTGATGTTCTAACTTGTGTGCTTAGTATTCAGGTATAATGATTTGATGGATGTGCATGATAATTACTTATATGAGATTTATATTGCATAACTCAAATTTAATCATAATT
>NW_021411584.1:0-229 GCF_001605985.2 Dendrobium catenatum | reverse complement strand
TCCTTTTGCCCCCCACAACAAGATAGAGAAGCCTTTACAATTTCTCTCTTCTACCAATCTCCGGTGTGACAGAGAACCATCGTCTTTTCACACCCTCCAAGTGTCGGCAGAAAACCGTCATCCTTTCACACCCTCCAAGTGTCGGCAGAGAACCGTCGTCCTTTCACACCCTCCAAATGTAGGCAAAGAACTGGATCTTCTTCAAAGATCTTCTCACGAGCAATTAGAA
>NW_021411583.1:0-250 GCF_001605985.2 Dendrobium catenatum | reverse complement strand
ATTTCCATAATCAGATATTCATTTTCACATAAGTGACGCATGGAATCCATTATGAATTTCATGCATGAAAACTAGCAACTGTAACATCCTTGGACTAAACTTCCCTTGCGAAATCTGATAATGCCTTTCATCAGTCTAATCTTCACAAATATAAAATTTTCTATCAGAAATTTCACAGCCCGGTGCTTAGCATCAAACTATTATCATTGCCTGTCATGTACAACCTTCAATCTGTCTTTGATCAAACAAA
>NW_021411582.1:0-338 GCF_001605985.2 Dendrobium catenatum | reverse complement strand
TGCCCCCTTTGATTTACAAGCAAGAAAAACTCCATACAATTCAAAGAAAAACTCAAGTGCATGCCTTAGAAGATCCAGTAGTGCTTAAAGAACAACTTCAGAGGGGGGAGATACCTAAGTTAGGGTTCAACACGCCCGAAGGCATGGATTAGGATAAGGCATCATTGTTCCTCAAAGGGGACAAAGTCCCCGCCAGTGTCATCTTGTAAGTTCTTCCTTCTCTTCCTGGGCAGGGTGGCAATGGGCCCAAGTTGTAAGAGTTGCTTCTCCAAAAAAGCCTTCGAAGCCTTGTGTTGACGCTTGGAGAGATTCACGGCCTAAGAGGTAGGGTCTTGTGC
>NW_021411581.1:0-437 GCF_001605985.2 Dendrobium catenatum | reverse complement strand
CCGAAGGGTTCTCTGCCTACACTTGGAAAGTGTGAAAAGCCGAAGGCTTCTCTGCCCACACTACGAGAGTGTGAAAGGACGGACAGTTCTCTTTTAAAACTAGGGATTGTATAAAAGGACGATGATTCTCTATCGCACCGGGGAGTGGTGAAAAGAGTATGTTGCAAAGGCTTCTCCGCCTTGCTGTGGGTGCAAAAGGAGAGTCACTATTGGTATTTATGCAATACTCAGAGGGTGCCTCTAGAGAGTGGATGTAGGTCTGGTTTTAGACCGAACCATTATAAATTTGGCGTCATTTACTTTACTGTTTTTACATTTTCGCATTTTAATTCTTAGTTTTAAAAAACTCTGTGGTTGAAAAACTTTTTCTACAAAACTTAAAAGAACCATTTTTATTTCGGTTCAACATAATTTTAAAAGAGAGTTTAAAATTTTTT
>NW_021411580.1:0-1100 GCF_001605985.2 Dendrobium catenatum | reverse complement strand
TTGAAAGTACATATTAAATTCTATTAAACTTGAAATAAATTTAACAAAAGTTTGAAATTACATATTAAATTATATTAAACATGAAATGAATATTCCTATGCTCTAAGGTCATATGTATAAACCAAGAAAACTTGCAATTGTAACTTCTCACAATCCAAAAAATTGGCTAATATACATCATTGTGTTAACATAATGTATGACAAAGTTGCATTATAGCAGTTCTATGAACTTATGCTTGTCTATGTCAAAGATCCCAATAAGGGAAATATATTTTTCATTTTCATTAAAAAAAAGCCCAAGGTAGTCATCCCTCAAATGATGAAGGGAATTAAAAGTTGCTAAGAAAAAGAAGTGGCACAGTTTTAATAACGATAATTCCATAATAACCTCTTTTAAAAATAACCACTATTTTGACCATAACTAAAGATTCCTATCAAGAAATTTAACTTCGGCGTGTTATGAAATTAAAGCACCCAAGAAAAACGTAATAATAATGGCCCAAGGAGAAAACATCCAGTCGTTCCAGTTAACTTCCTAAAATCTATACTCTAATAGTTATATTCTTAATTTTCAGAAAGATATTAATAAAAAACAAAAGTTAAGGTTCAAAATATGCCTGATTACTAATACCCTGATTTATAATAGACTCTGTTTCTTCCTTGAACTGCAACCACAAATACTTGCATAGGATATGAGTAATTATTGTTCTGATTAATGAAACCTAAAAAAGCAAATATATGAAAATTATTATGAGAGAGAATACAACAAAAAATATATTGCACTAACAGATGAGCAAAATTAATGAACCACATTAATTACATTAAAACAAAAACATTATTAAATCTTACATCTTTCCAAGTGTTGGAAGTCAGTGAGTCCAATGATTGAATGCTGGGAACATCTAACAAAGCAAGTCGTAGGGTGTTCTCAACATTATCCTTTTTTCATTAAAACGAATAACCGTAATAATAGAAAATAATTTTAATGATTGAAAAAATAAAATAATAACAATTTATTATACAAATAAGAATTAAATGTAAGCATTAACTTGTGAAATAAAAATAAAAAATATAAATTTAGGGCATACTTCAAATCAAGCC
>NW_021411579.1:0-338 GCF_001605985.2 Dendrobium catenatum | reverse complement strand
TGGTGTCGATGGGTTTGTCTTTCTGAGACTTTCAGTTGACTATAAGTTTGCTGAAATCAGAACTCATATGGTCTTTGATTTAATTTCGGAAGCTTTCAACTCAATGTTGCTTTGAGATTCGTCCCTGATCAAGATAATTTTTTACTGATATATCAGTTGCCCCCCTATTTTCGGACATCAAAGCTCTAGAAGTCCGAAAATATATATTTGTATCTTCCCTTGAATGTTTCCCAGCATAAGTATACCAAAAAAATAACAAACATTAGTCATAATTAGTTAATCTAAATTAATGAATTATTTTTAAATCATGTAAATACCAATTTTGGTATATAAAAATT
>NW_021411578.1:0-604 GCF_001605985.2 Dendrobium catenatum | reverse complement strand
ATATTGCAAGTCAACAAAGTAGTCAACTTTTATTACTTCGACAAAATAGTGAAAGAAATCGACTGCTGCTGGTTTTAATATAATAAGTATAAGACAGTGTAAGATTGCTTTCTATAAGAATGAGCGCTCAAACGAAATTTCCTAAAAAGGGAATTATTGTAAAGAAAGAAATTTGCTATAGACGGAATTTAGTTTTAATGTTTTAAAATAATTTTTTTTAATGAAATTTGAGTATTAAATTAACTAACACTATCATTCATATTTATTATATATTTTTTAAATACCTTAAAAAATTTTTTTAGTGTTATCTTTATAAATTGTCTAAGTTTCGTGTTAGTTTTAACTTATAATTGATGATATGCATTAACATTGTTAGTGACAGTGAGCGACAATAGTCTAGTAATGATAGTTTAAAGACATAGGCATGCTACACCGGTTATGAGATTTTATTAGTGACATCAGTGGTTGGTCGATGATTATCGAGCGATACAGGTCAAATAATGACAGTTAGCTAGGAGATGACTGTGGAATGTAGTGGTCAGATAATGACAGTAAGATGATGACGAATATTAGCAGAGTTTTATATTTATCTTTATTTCATTAA
>NW_021411577.1:0-513 GCF_001605985.2 Dendrobium catenatum | reverse complement strand
CTCGTGCATGTAAATGATAAAATTTATGGAAAAGAAAAAGAAAATAAAAATGAAAAAAGAGTATCTTCAATAGTACTAAATTAGATTGTGACTCATATGACGGTTGTTTTATTTATAAGAAATGAGAAAAGATATGAATGCAAATATTATATATATTTCATATATGATTTATGCATAATATTGAAAGTCTTGATGAAATAATATGATTAAATGTAATTATTTTATCATATGAAATAAAAAAGGATCATGCATATTGTTCCAATTGCTTTGAGTTATTGTAGTTTAGAAGCATGTTTTATTCACTGAGCTATAGCTTATTTTTAGTTGGTCTTATATTTTTTGGTATAATTTAATATAATTAAAATGAGTAGAAAAGGTGAAATTGTATCATAGATGTGACGCACCGAATGAAAAATATCTAATTCATTTTACATTAGTTTATATTTTCTTAATTTTAGTGGATGTTTCAGTGTATTAGAGATAGTTTGAGCAAATAATTTTTTTTTACACTGT
>NW_021411576.1:0-200 GCF_001605985.2 Dendrobium catenatum | reverse complement strand
AATATAATATTAAATTATATTTTCTAACTTAACTATAGGAATTAAAAAATAAATATAATTTGATAGTTTTATTACAGGAACTTAAGTGAATTTAATAGAATTAAAATTTTAATCCAAATGTAAGTTTTATGTCAATAGATTCATTAATCTTTTAAATACATTATTTACTTCGGCAAAGCATATTATATGTTTATTAGCCT
>NW_021411575.1:0-226 GCF_001605985.2 Dendrobium catenatum | reverse complement strand
CCTTTCGACCTCCGTCGTCAGCCGACTACGGTCCTCCGGACTTACGTCGCCCGCCGACTACAATCTTTCCGACATCCGTCGCCCGCCGACTACAGTCTTTCCGACATCCGTCGCCCGTTGAATACGGTCCTCCTGACTTACGTCGCCTGCCGACTACGGTTCTCCTGACTTACGTCGCCCGCCGACTATGGTCCTCCTGACTTACGTCGCCCGCCGACTACAGTCC
>NW_021411574.1:0-200 GCF_001605985.2 Dendrobium catenatum | reverse complement strand
GAAGCCTTTTTGAAAGAAAATAAAGGCAATGATTTCACACCTTTGTTCTCTAAGATTTAAAAAAAGATTGGTAAGATGTAATGTTGGAGTCATCTTGCCATTAAAATTTGTTTTCATGGAATAATAGTATGGAGTGCTGAGATTGAATATCTACATTTTTGAATAATCATAAAATAATAGAAAATGCTGAGCTTCTTTCT
>NW_021411573.1:0-244 GCF_001605985.2 Dendrobium catenatum | reverse complement strand
TGTCGGGTCAACTCGGCAACCCGCCGGGTCGTGTCCGGGTTCGAATTTCCGACCCGTTTATCTACCCGGGTCGGGTCCGGGTTCAAATTTCTGACCCGTTTAAACTTGAGTCAGTTTCAGGTTTGACCTGAACCCGACCCGTGACCCGAAATTGACACCCCTATATTATAAGCACAATTTAGGTATCATATATGTTCTTTCTATTGAAGTAATCAAAGAACACGCTGCCTTGTATGAGGCATGG
>NW_021411572.1:0-215 GCF_001605985.2 Dendrobium catenatum | reverse complement strand
CCCAGTTACGTTGAGAGAGTGTGAGGAGTCTTGCAGTTGGGCGAAAACAATTAAGGCTTCTCTTTCTTTTTTATAATGGGGATTATTTGCTTATTTGTGTAGTGCGCAAAGGTAAACGGAAGATGGTGATGTGCAGAGATACCACATTAGTCATTACCACCAATAGCGGTCCTCTTATGAGGGTAGGGCCCACTAGTGCCAAACACACGTGACTA
>NW_021411571.1:0-225 GCF_001605985.2 Dendrobium catenatum | reverse complement strand
GTGTCCAGGGAATCTGATTAGCAGCCATGGGTTGCCCGTTAATTTGCTTAGTTTGGGGCTTACGGCTCCAATTAGGAGTTGCCCGTTAATTTGCTTAGTTTGGGGCTTACGGCTCCAATTAGGAGTTGCCCGGAGACTTTCAGTTGGATAGGTCTTATGGCTTCCTTAGAAGTTGCCTAACGGTGGGCCTTACGACCTAGCCCCATAAGCTAAGTGGCCCAAGTT
>NW_021411570.1:0-220 GCF_001605985.2 Dendrobium catenatum | reverse complement strand
CCAAATGGCACCACGAAATACCGGTTATGACCAGAGCTAATACGTTCATTATTGGCATCAAATCCTTGAGATATGAATCAATAGGATATAATCGATAGGGCACAAAGCCCTCTGTTAGCTAAGGTGGATTTAAATTTGTCCCCTTAGACAAACGTTCACCCCTAGTCTACAAGGTCCCCTTGAACGAAGCAACCCATGGCTGCCGACAAGTATCCTTCTG
>NW_021411569.1:0-327 GCF_001605985.2 Dendrobium catenatum | reverse complement strand
ATCCTTAGCTGACATGTCGAAAGGGCTCCTACTCAATAATTGAAAATAATTTTTCCACCATGTAATCATTATTAATGATTGATCTCCACGGCTAAAATTTGATTAAATGCTAAAAATAAATTCAAAACATAGCTAGACATTTGAAAATTTAAACATAATTATATTATTCATAAAAATTTTGAGTTCATGGGCTTATTGGAACTAGCATGAGCCCAATTTTATTTTAAAAATTATTTGAAACCATTATGACTACTATCTTTAGAGTAATTTAGGTTTGAATATCCACTAATTTTCTTGTATTACTCTCTAACCAATGGTCTGATTGAA
>NW_021411568.1:0-356 GCF_001605985.2 Dendrobium catenatum | reverse complement strand
TTGAGGGACGACTTGCAATTGGAAGCTGCCACGTGGTTTGGGTAGCTGTAGCCCGGGATTTGGTGGCATGGACCTGGGCGGGTCCCCGACCCATCTTGTTCCGGCTCTAAAAAGGGTTTTGTAGGGGTGTCAAAATGGGTCCGCGGGTCGGATTTGGATCGAACCCGGATTGACCCAGTTCAAAAATGGGTTGATCCTAACCCGACCCGTTTTTCACAAACGGGTCAAGAAATCTAACCCGGACCTGACCTTCTCGGGTTGCGGGTTGACCCAACCTACCCGTGAACCCGGGATGCGCTTGCGAACCAAGGACGTCGGACGCGCTAGCGAACTAAGGCCGTTCGATGGCTTGACGC
>NW_021411567.1:0-255 GCF_001605985.2 Dendrobium catenatum | reverse complement strand
CACCTGCAGGGTTATCCTAAGCAATTTATAATAAAAAATATCCCACGCAATTATATATTTACATTTTAAATTAAATCCACCAGCCACACTTGGCCACACTCCTTCTTATTTGGGGGCTAAGCAGCTGAAGCACATGTAGCATTTTATAAAATTATTGATTAATTAGCCCCCTTTGCCCTACACGAGTGTGGCCACCAGCAAGAAATCATGTTAACAACCCAGATCGCTCCTAACCTATGGGTAATCTAATCATCA
>NW_021411566.1:0-269 GCF_001605985.2 Dendrobium catenatum | reverse complement strand
TTCGATAGTACATTGCGGGCCGCGCTCCTGAGGTAGCGGCTGAAATCTGTTGAAATTGGGCCGGGCTTTAACAGGAAAAGAAAAAGGGCAGTTGTCAGCCCACATGCACATATAATATATATATATTATTGATGAAATCTTAAAATATTTCACTTGAATAGCATAAATTTTAAGATAATATTTGAATTAAAATTTTTTTAATTAAATTCAATATCATCAAAACTTTGATTTTAATAAATTTATTGTCAAACTGAACGTCCTGATAAGAT
>NW_021411565.1:0-500 GCF_001605985.2 Dendrobium catenatum | reverse complement strand
CGATCAATGCTTGTTGTGGAGGACATAGATTGTTTCAGAAAACCGAGTGGTAAAGATGGCGACTTTTCTCTGTCCTGGTTTCTGGGATTTGTGGATTGGATGTGGGCGAGCACAGGGGAGGACCGGGTGCTCGTTTTCACGGCGAAGAAGAAGGACCGGGTCGACTCTGTCCTCCTTCAACCGGGCCGAGTCGACATGTGTCTGCCGATGGGCTACTGCAGGGCTTCGGGGTTCAAGATTCTGGCTTGGAACCACCATGAAATTAATGAGCATTGGAGATTTAGGGAAATTGAAGGGTTATTGGAGGAGGTGGAGGTGACGCCGGCGGAAGTTGGGGAGGAGCTGATGAGAAGTGAGGATGTAGATGTGGCGTTGGATAGTTTGGTTCAGTTTTTGCATAGAAAGGGAACAGTGGAAAGTGGGGTAGAGAATGGTGGTGGGTTCTCCGGAGAGGGGAATCGGCAGCGAACTCCGTCGATGGGGGGTGGGCGAGGGGGACG
>NW_021411564.1:0-269 GCF_001605985.2 Dendrobium catenatum | reverse complement strand
TTGATTTCATGAACTTCATTTCTTATACTACCAATGTTTTGTTGCTGCTGCAGAAATTGAGCATCAATTTGATCAAATCGTTGATCAAAATGAGTCTCAAGTCTATCAAATTTCTCAATCAAATTCTGATAATTTGATTGAGGTGCAGATGTTTGCTCTTCTTCTTCTTCTTCTTCGGAAGCACTGGCATGTGCTTTCCCTTTTTCCTCCTTAAAAATTGCTCTGAAAGAATCATCATTGTAGTAGACCGGCTCCTCATATTCTTCATC
>NW_021411563.1:0-220 GCF_001605985.2 Dendrobium catenatum | reverse complement strand
CTTGGCAACTGTGTTGTGCTTAATCATAGTTGGTATTTTTTACGGGAAGGCTTCTGTTGTTTTCTGAGTCCAGTAGGCCTTGGGGCCTCTTTGACTGATTTCCTTCCTCTTGTTTTGCCTTTTTGAGGTTGCTCTACAACCTTTAGTTTCTTATAGGTACTTGATAGTTTATAAAAAAAATTTTAGCCATATATTTGAAGCTCATTATATATATATATAT
>NW_021411562.1:0-444 GCF_001605985.2 Dendrobium catenatum | reverse complement strand
AGACTGGACTTCCCCAGGTCCGGCACCTCGTCCTCATTGGTCAGACTATCCGGACTCTACCCGCAAGTGGGGAAGGGTCTAAAACTAGGAAAGAAGGAGTGCAGAAATATGCATGCGACCCCGGGGTCGATCCTTGTCTAATTTCTTAGATTCGTTACCTTTCTATGTTATTTATACTCACTAAAATTTTAGACTTTTAAAATTATGAGTATAAAACTTTCACACCCTTACGAGTCTCACGTATCCAGACAAAAACAAAAGCGGCACACAATCGCCAAAAAATTGGAAAAGCAAGCAATCCTACGGGCAATCAACTCATCACATCAAATATTAACTAATTAATAAATGTCCATAGGCGAAGTTCCCTTGCTTATTACAAACCAGAGTTTTGCAGAAAGTAAAATGGTCGGGCACCACTAACAACAACCCGGATTCTAAGCCTAA
>NW_021411561.1:0-233 GCF_001605985.2 Dendrobium catenatum | reverse complement strand
TAGAGAAAATTAGCGCCTACGGCGGCCTCTGTCGCGAAATCTCCCCCGAGAAGCAATATTTAAATTAGGTCCCGCACGAACTAGAGTGAAATCGTTTCCAGGGTCCGAGCCCCCACAAAATTCCGGAGAGGCCAAACCACCTTCTGAAAAATCAGATACAGATTCACCGTCCGATGATTCGTTCAACCAGTTAAAATGATTCCTAATATCCAAACCAGATGAGTCCCCAACCT
>NW_021411560.1:0-244 GCF_001605985.2 Dendrobium catenatum | reverse complement strand
TTAAGAATTAAATGTTTTAATGAGTTTTAGAAATTAGATTAAAATTGGTTAGTTGATTATTAATGAATTAAGAAAAGAAAAGTCCAAATCTAGGAAAACGTGTCACTAGTTTTTTTTTTGTTTTAAAGTCTCTATCCTATAAGGAACATGCACCCTAAGTCTATGTTTTCTAAGACTCGGTCCTTAATTTTTGTCCTTAGGTGTCATTAATGTTGTGGGATTAAAAGTGTCGTTCTCTTCTAAT
>NW_021411559.1:0-222 GCF_001605985.2 Dendrobium catenatum | reverse complement strand
AGATTTGGAACACATTAGTAAGACTCCCCTTCAGATCCTTTCTGCCTCTTCGACAACTGACGAAGAAGGCGATTGGAGACGACCCTTAGTCGATTACCTTAAAGAAGGGAAGCTTCCCCAGGATAAATCACTCTCCAACCAGATTAAGAAACGTGCCCTATCATATGCACTAGTTAACGATCTGTTGTACCGTCGGTCCTTTGATCACATGTGGCTGCGCTG
>NW_021411558.1:0-2241 GCF_001605985.2 Dendrobium catenatum | reverse complement strand
CTCACTCAATCAAAAACATAAATGGATACACACACCCCTTTAAGCCTATAAGGAGTATATGTTTCTACTATTAGCATTCTTTGGTAATATTTACGAGAAAAGTCTACTATTGCTTGGGGGAAATAAGAGCCATGAAAAAATGAAAACCCTTGGGTAGTCACACTCTTAGAGAGTCCCATATGCAATCCAACCTTGATCATCCTTTTAGAGAATTATCCAAAAGAAATAATTTCAATGTTATCACCCAATTGTGGATTAATTCATTTCCTACTACAAGCATCAATACCTTTCAGTGTTCAACCTTCAAATTCAATTTGACAACACTCAAAACTCCAAATTTAACCTTATATGTTTTGAGTTCAGCCTAACATTATCATTATCAATATATATTAGAAAAGTTAAATATATCATTAATAAACTCAATCACAAACTAATCAAAATAATGTTCAACCTTATCTTAAGTAGAAGCTTTGGGTTTATACTAGCATTATTGTAGAAAGACTTATCCTAACTTTCTATCATGAAATGATGATTTGGATGAACCCAAAGCCTTATTAATTAACTTTCTACTTATCCTTTTTGCTTCCTTTTACAAGCCTTATCTTAACCTTTTCTATCTTGATTAGTTTTATCTTAACCTTTCTACTACAACCTTTAAGGGTTCAACCCAAAGCATTAACACCTTTGAGGATTAATTAGGCTTATTGAGAAAGCATAATTGTATGCTAAGTTTTTAAAATGTGAATTTTGGATGAGAAATGTTACCTTTTTGGGGCATGTCATCAATCGTGAAGGCATTTCAATTGATGCTGAAAAGATGAGAGAAATGGTAGAATGGTAAAGGCTAACAAGTATGATTGGATTTGAAGTTTTTATGCATTATTTGGTTACTATATGTGATTTTTGAAGGGGTTTTCACCTAATGTAAGGCCTCAATCCAGACAGACCAAAAAAAAGATGTTAAATTTGACTAGATTGATGAGTGAGAGCAAACCTTCCTATGCAGTGTTTGACATATATGCTAGTATTAATTATTTCTTTTGAAGCTGACGAATAATGTATTTTTAACAATTTTAAGATATATTTTAATACTGAACAACTTGGTGATTTCTTATGCTTCAAAACTATTTAAACAACATGAGTTGAATTACTGAACACAAGATTTGAAGTTGGCTGCAGTAGTATTTGCTCTTAAAATTTGGAGGCATTATTTATATATAGTAAGATGCAAATTATAGACATATCATAAAACCTCAAAGTAATTTTTTTTACTTAGAAAGATTTGAACATGAGCAAAAAAAGATGGTTAGAGTCGATTAAGGATTATGATCTAGATAGCAAAAAAAGATGGTTAGAGTCGATTAAGGATTATGATCTAGATATACATTATTATCTTGTAAAAAGCAAATGTGGTGGCAAATAAATTGATTAGAAAATATAGTGAGCATGTAAGTTTGATGCTAACTCAGGAAGCACAATTAGATATAGAGGAATTATAATTAGATGTTAGTGCATTCTAATATGAAGGAAAAAATCAAAGATACATTAAAGGCCAATAATGACTATCAAAAGTTGATTGACCAATTGCAAGTTGGTAAGAGAGATACTTATTATATATGAGCATGGTATGCTCAAAAGAAATTAGAATCTTTGGATTTCAATGTTATAAGTTAATTAAGGATATTCTACATGAAGTACATAATTCAAGTTATTTGATTTATCCAAGTAGTATCAAAATATGTAAAGATTTAAAAATATTTTTTTGGTGGTCTAGAATGAGGAAGAATGTAACTAAAAAAGAATAAAATAAAATAAAATAAACTAAAAATTTAGTGAAATGTGAGTCATGCTACGAGGTAAAAGTTTAATATTAAAAGCCCAATGAAATGTTATGTCATTGGAAAAACTACAATAGAAGTGGGAATATATAGTGATGTATTTTATATAGAATTTTCCATATCAATAAAAGAGTTTGATTAGATTTGGATTGTAATTGATAGAGTGACAAAGTCAGCATCCTTTTTACTTATTCGTAAGATTGATTTAGTAGAATGATTAGCAAAGATATTTGTGAAGAAAACTATCCGATTTAATGGAATTCCTAGAAAAGAAAGAGAAAAAATGATGAAGACAATAAAACAAACCATTGTTACGTTTCCATATTAAAGTAAAGTATAGTACTTCATTTTTTTATTTATCTTAATGCCCATTGGTGTTCCAAAAGTACCTTTTCGGAGTCCT
>NW_021411557.1:0-5232 GCF_001605985.2 Dendrobium catenatum | reverse complement strand
GTGCCGTGATAGTAATTCAACCTAGTACGAGAGGAACAGTTGATTCACACAATTGGTCATCGCGCTTGGTTGAAAAGCAAGTGGCGCGAAGCTACCATGTGCAGGATTATGACTGAACGCCTCTAAGTCGGAATCCACGCTAAAAATGCGACGCCTGAGCCTATCGTTCGCCCGCCGACCATTAGTAGGGGCTTCGGCCCCCAGGGGCATGTGACATGGGATGCTTTCGTGTCGGTCATTTCGATCTCTGGCATGGAAGCCCTGAAATATAGTTTCGAATGGACGATAAGCTGAATCCTTTGCAGACGACTTAAATTCGTGACGGGGCATTGTACGTGGCAGAGTGGCCTTTGCTGCCACGATCCACTGAGATCCGGCCCTATGTTGCAGCAAATTCGTAAGTGTCCAACGGAAAAAGGTTTTAGGTGAAAAAAAAATTGTGACCACTATTAAAAATTGGCTACCATAAGTGCATTGCGGGAGCTCGCCGTCCACATCTTTACATTGACCCTTTGGTTCGCCTGTCGTAGGAGTTGCCTTACTCCTCGATGTCGGATGGTGCCATTGGGCTTGTTGATGTATAAGTGCTTGAGACCGTATTGGCACATGAGTTGTCGTATGCTCTGCTTCGATTGATTGGTGGTTACTTTGTGTGGCCAACCATCAACATAGCAGTCCTATCACTTATTGCCTGTGCCTTCGATTGTTGGTTGTGAAAAAATGAGGCGACATGCTGCCTTTGCCTTCGATTATTGGTTACGAAAAAATAATCAGATGTGCCAAGTTGCACATCATAATTGTCTTTGCATGCACAAGGAAAAAGTGCAATTTTATGGCAAAAAAAAAAATTTAAGCTTTTTGGGTCATTCTGAACTACGGGGGCATTTTTGGTGTTGTTAGCCTCGCATGTCTATTAGAGAGGGAGGCTGAACATATAATGGAGCCATAATATCCTTGTCGCATAACTTGATTGTCATGCGAGGGATGAAACACTTGCCATCGATTGTCGGATTCAGAGGATTGAATCAAGTCACATGGTATCTTTGGAATTATTGGCTGCCTGCATGCCCAGGACCTGGCTGACATCGCGCCGCAGCCCATTCAAATGTACTAATAAGTACCCAAATATGGGCTTTTTGGCATCGAGTTGGCATGTTGGGAACTCGTGTGTGCATGCACAAGCAAAGAGTGCAATGTAATGGCAAAAAAAAATTAAGCTTTTTGGGCCATTTTGAACTATGGGGGCATTTTTGGTGTTATTCACATTATCTGCCTATTAGAGGGGGAGGCTGGACATACAGCGGAGCCACAAAATCTTTGTCGCAGAACTTGATTGTCATGCGATGGATGAAACACTTGCCATCGATGGTGGTTACTTCGAGATGGCATGCGGGGATCAGGTCGGTGCATGTAAAAGTAAAATGTGGGGTATGCTGTGCCCAAAAAAAATGTAAGTTTTTTGGGTCTTTTTGAACTACCGGGGCATTTTTGGCGTTATTAGCCTTGTTTGCCTTTTAGAGGGAAACTGACATGCAACGGTGTAACAAACTTTTCCTCGCAGAAGTCGAATCCTTTATGCCCTCAGGGCGAACTGAGAATAATTCATGGCATGAACGTGCGGTACATCAGAGCTATAATTGCCTGAAAAATAAATTCATTGGTGCGAACGCGATATTGGGGGCTCCATGTGGTGGTCGTTATACCCTCGAGGGCTTGCCCTAAGAAAAATTCATGACCTGCGCGGTCAGTATTTCGAAGCTGGATATGCCACGAGAAAGAAACTCGTTAGCACGCAAGAGAGAATAGGTGCTCCGGGAGGTCATCATTATGCCCTGGAGGTCTTGCCATGAGAAAAATTCATGGATTGCGCTGCCGTTATGTCAGAGCTAGAAATACCTGAAAAAATGAATAGCAATGAAAAAAAAATTTTGGGCGCTAAAGCGCCCGAAAAAATAAGACCCGACCAGCACGTGAGATTGAGAGATGGTGATACAAGGGAAAATTTTCGGGCGCTACCGCGCCGAAAAATCAGCTTTTTTGTGTCAAAAAAAATGGCTAAAAATGCCAGGATGCCCCGATCGACCACCGTGCCCAGGACGAGCTTGATCGGTTGCCCTCGCGGCCTTTTATATATATATAAAAATCAAGACGCGCGCGTGCCGTGCTGTGCCGTGCCAAGTACCCAAGTGCCAAGTGCCACGCGCGCGTGTGCGTCTGTGGAATAATGGCCAAGCATGTCTTTGTCGCAGAGCTTGATTGTCATGTGGGGAATCGAATAGAGAATGCGTTGGTCGGATTCGTCCGAAGGACTTGAAATCTTATCTCTCTCTCCTAGCCAACGCTCAACTTCTCCAGTCCACCTGATAATAATGTGCAATGTATTTGAGTATCCATCGCGCTCCCCTCATGTCCGTTGGGCTCTCGCTCTCGCTCGAGAATGGGGATGGAAGTGTTCAACCGCGCCCATATAGATATACACTCACCCAGCGTCCGCAATTTTTCGCTCTCACTTTCTCATCAATATAGACCGCTCTCTCGTGATAGTAGCGGTCCATGACCGTGTCGTAGAGATATTCGGCTAGTTTAGTTCGCAATACTAAAATATAGATAGATAATCGCCATTCGCGCCTTGTGATGGGAAGATAGCTTGATCCTCCAGAGCCCACTCGCGCGCATCCGAATACTCGAGGAGAGACCTTCGCGTTGTCCCTCGCTCTTGCGACTCCGGATTTGCGTTGTTCCTATTTGTTGTCAACCGATCGAACATAGCAGTTCTCACTTGTTGCCTGTGCCTTTGATTGTTGTTTGTGAAAACTGAGGTGATATCGTGGCTGCCATGCCTCGCTCTGGACTCGAGTGATTCTGGTTTGCCTCACACACCTCACTTTCATACTGTCCGCTAAGTATTACGGACGAACCAACCCCCAGTACATCTCGATTGAACCATATCTCAAGTCCAGGAGAGGCTATTGGCCTCTATGGGAAAGTTTGCCAGGTGAGTGTGGACGCTCGGCCCGCTGGACTTTGCCAACCACTTCCGAGACCACTGCTTTGCCAACCACTCTCGAGACCTTGACTCCAACTCGCTGCCCAATTCTCTATATCTCTCTCGACATTGCAGATACGGGGACTAAAAATGTATCCCCGCTAGCTCTTGATGCGACATGTCGGCTTTGTGCCTCGATATTGTTGTTGTGGCTTGCGAATGTGAAAAGCAATACTCAAGCACGTGCTGCGAATGTGCTATTGCCCTGGCTGGAAGCATGCGGAGGCGCCTGGCGGCAAGCCATCTTCTGCGGAGTCCCTTGGCGGCAAGCCTGCGGAGTGCCATGTGCTATTAAGAGGGGACAGAATATTTGAAGGAAATTAAGGCAGAATAAGGAGATGGACGTGCGGAGGCCCAGGTGCTGCAGGCTAGACGGTGAATTCAGGCCAATTCAGCTGGCTGGCAGGCTGCAGAGGGAAATGGAGGCCCTGGCTGGCAGGTTTGCGGAAGCCCTGGCTGCAGGATAGACGGAGTCACTGGGATCCGCTGTCGTCAACGCTGAAGAGCGCTCTCTCCTGGCTGGCAGGTGCGGTTGAGTCCCTGGCTTTGCAGGGCCTGCGGAGGCCTGGCTTGGCAGGCCTGCGGAGGGCTTTGAGCTGGCAGGCTGCGGAGACCAGCCTTGTGAGACTGGCAACTGCGGAGGACCTTCCTGTAAAGCGCTGGCACCGCCGCGCTGCGATCAATAGTAGTAGAGGCAACCTGGCGTGTGACCTCGACAGATGAGTCCCATGGCAGCTAAGCCTGCGCGACTGTTCAAAAAATAGACCGCTACATGCCTGCGGAGGCCTCACCGCTGACTCGCCGGACTATGCTTGGCTCGGATGATCCATAGGTTCTTGCGCCAGCTCTTGTATGCTGGGTATGATGGCTGGCCATGGCGCCTGCCGCGGAGGCAACTAGCTGCCTGGCGAGTCGCGGAGAAAGGGCAAGCCTCGACGCACTCTCGGCGACGCGCTGCGGAGAGCACCACTTCTTTTTAGCGATGGTGCTAAGCTGACAGCGTGGAGGACTTGTATTATAGAAAAAGCATTCCCAAAATAGTCAGTGATCACCGCACCAGCACCGATTTTGAACACCATTTTCAAAATGTTTTACTATAGAAGTACCAATTAAGTGCTTTTTTGGCATCGAGTTGGCATGTTGGGAACCTCGTGGGTGCATGCACAAGCAAATAGTGACTATCAAATGGCAAAAAAAAAAATAAGCTTTTTGGGCCATTTTGAACATTACGGGGCAGTATTTATGGGCGATGTTTTGCCACTTTCTGTCATCCTTCGCGGGGGGAGCGTACGCAAATTGACATTTAGAGCTACAGACCAACTTGTACGGCAGAGCTTTGTGATTGATCATGTAGGGGATGATAACACTTTGCGATGTGGTATCTGTCGGATTGGAGGATTGAATCATACTTATGCCAATCACATTGGTATCCATTGCATTATTGGAGTATATGCTCTAATGTCGCTTGCTATTTTACATCTTTATATGATCAGAGTATCAAACACTGCCATATATACTCAGCTATCATACGTTGCATTGCGTAGCGATGTCCGTCCACATCTTTACAATTGACCCTTTGGTATCGAGACCTGTCAGTTAGGACTTTGGTACTACTCTTCGGATACAAGTTTCATGTCGTCTGCCATTTGCGTTTTTATGTGGAAGTGCTTGAGACCCGTATAGGCGCATGAGCGTTGTCTTATGTCCTGTGCTGCAGTTTTAACAGGATTGTTGTTCATTTACACTTTGTTGTGGGTACCAACCAGTACAAACATAGCAGTCTAACATTCACTTGTGACCTGTGACCTGTTAGATTGAATGTTTTGCTGAAATAAGAAACGAGGTGATAGTTCTGCCATGTGCCTTCGATTGCTTTAGGTTTGCGGAAGAACAAAATAAATCAGGGACTGTGAACCTAGTTTCTACACAAGCATACTTGCCGCACTTCAAAGCCAGAGTGCTTATTTGGCACCACTTCTATTGGAATTGAGGGTGTGCAGGTAGCTAGCCAGGCCTACGCGTCCCTGCTTGCCAGAGCGACTTCGAGACCCTGCTTGCCAACGTGCCCATGGCTATATGTAACTTGATGCATACGGGAAAAAATGTATCCGCTAGTAAATGATTTGCGAAATCATAGTCGCCTCAGTTGAACCCATCCAAAGCAGCACTATTCTGAGGGATGCTTG
>NW_021411556.1:0-447 GCF_001605985.2 Dendrobium catenatum | reverse complement strand
ATAAAAATGGATAATTATAGGTTAATTTTCTAGTTTTTTATAATGTTTAATTTTGTTGAATAATTAAATTACAAAATGATTTGTTATTTCCTAATTTTTATTTTCAATTGTAGTGAGACTTAATTTGGGCTAATTAAGATTTATGATCTTAAATTAGATTGAAGAGTCTTAATGAGTGCCATTAAAGTCAAATGAATTAGGACATTAAAGTAAAAAATATATATATTTACAATATGCAATTATTTACAGTCCACAAGTTTCAATAATTTTTATTAATCACAATTAAATTCACTTTCAAATTAAGTCATCATCAATTAGAAAGAGAATATTCGCACCATCTTACAAAGCTCCAAAAGCACTTCACATGCAGAAGCTCCAAAAGCACTTCACATACAGAAAGGTAGCATTGTCTGTCACTTAGGTTTCTTTTGGGACAGCTTTCGTACA
>NW_021411555.1:0-11838 GCF_001605985.2 Dendrobium catenatum | reverse complement strand
TGAAATTGGTATTTTAAAATTTTATTCAACAAAGCACATAAGATCACAAACCGAAAACCATAATCACAACGCGCAATACAAAAACAACTGCAGAAATTTAAAGTACGGAAGCCAAGAAAACAAATAAAACAACAGAGAAAATTATTGTGGTTCAGGTCAACTTGACCTACAGTCCACTCCTTGGAGGCACCCTACAAGTATTTGCACTAACCAAAACGTGTCTGCTCCCTTTTGTCCGCCACGGTAGGCGGAGAAGCCCTCACAAAGAATCCTTTTGCCACCCCGGAAAGTCAGGAGAAGCCTACTCCTTTGCTTTCTCGCTGAAGCTGGCAGATGAACCACAAATTCAAGTTGCTGAAAACCTTACCTCTACCGACTCCTTTTCCTAATGAACAAGAAACTCTAGATGAAGAAGAAGCAGAGTTGATCCTTGAAGCACCCTTATGGAATCCCTCACAAAGCTCACCCCTCACAAGGATCCTCTCTCTCTCCCTCTCTCTCTTTCTCTCCTCAAGGCCTTCTCAGGTCAACGATAGCAGCAAAAGATTGTTCAAAACGTTGAACAAGAGCTCTTAAATAGAAAGACGCTTTTCATTAAGGAGCTCATTAATTGCAAGTTGCGATTTAATATCGTCAAGGCTGATATGGACATCGCCTGACCGATCAGTACAAATCTCAGAAGATCGGCCAGAGGCATCGCCCTTAAGCAAAACTGGAACGATTTTAAATTGGCATGATCGTCTGGGCCAATCTCGACGATCGTCCGGAATACCGGAGTCAGTTTTAAAATCAGAAAATCATCCAGAGCATCGCCCTGAATTCGACTGGCGATATTTATCCCAGAAGTAACTAGTTTTGAATAGATCGTCCTGGCTGATCTGCGATCCCAGGGACGATATGATCGTGAGTCATCATCCTTAATTACACCCTTGATTTCCTGATTTAATAAGGCAATAATTTGTGAATACTGCGTTAAGGCCGATCAATGATTCGTGCCTGACGCATTATTAAAAAACAGAATACCTTAACTGTCATGGCGGCAAACTTTGTTCGTCTTTGAGCTTATCGTCAGAGGCCGATACACGTATCATCCAGGAGATCTGTTAATGACGACTGCCTTAATTAGAATCCTTATTTAGATTTTGTTTTAAAAGCTCCGATCTGTACCTAGACGATATTATAATATCATCTGGAACCGTATATGAAGCTAAAATAGAAATTCTAAGTCTTTCAAGTGCAAAGTAACGGTGTGTGTAGGGTACTTAGCAATTCCCAGGACGTTGTGCTTTTTTCTCTCTTTATTTTTTTTTTTTTCTTTTTCTGCTTTTTTCTTTTTTTTCTTTTTTTTTTTCTCTCCTTTTTTTTTTTTTTTTTTCTTTTTTTTTTTTTTTCATTTTTCCCCCCTTTTTTTTTCTCTCTTATCCCTTCTCCCCCCTTCTTTCTTTCATTTTTATTTTTTTTTATCATTTTATTTTTTTTTTTTTTGTAACTTTCCCTCCCCTCTTTTTTTTTTTTTTTATACCCCTCCTCAATTTTTTTCTTTTTTCTTCTTTTTTATTTTCTTTTTTTTCTCTCCTTTCTCTTTTGTTTTTTTTTTTCTCTTTTTTTTTTTTTTCTTTTTTTTTTTTTTTTTTTCTTTTTTTTCTCTCTTTTTTTTTTTTTTTATTTCTTCTTTATTTTTTTCTTCTCTTTTTTTATTTTTTTTTTTTTTTTCTTTACTTTTTTTTTTTCGTTCTTCTTTTTTTTTCTCTTAATTTTTTTATCTCTCCCTATTTTTTTCTTTCTTTTCTCTTTTTTATCTTTCTCTCTCTTCTTTTCTTGTTTTTTCTTTTTTTTTTTTTTTTTTTCCCTTTTCCTTCTCTCTCTTCCTCCTTCTCTTTCCTTCTTTTTTTTTTTTTTTTTTTCTTTCCCTTTTTTTCTCTTTCCCACTTCCTCTTTTTTTTCCCCTCTTCCCTTCTCCTTATTTTCTTTTTTTTCTCTTTTTTTCTTTTTTTTTTTCTTTCTTTTTCCTTTCTTCACTCCTCTTTTTTTTTTTTTTTTATTTTTTTCTTTTCTTTTTCTTTTTTTTTTTTTTTTCTTTTTTTTTCCTCTTTTTTATTTTTGTTTATTTTTTTTTTTTTTTTCTTTTTTTTTTTTATTTTTTTTTTTCTTTTCTTCTTTTTTTTTTTTCTGCCTCCCTTCCCTACCCTTTTCCTCATTTTTTTTTATCACTCTTCTTTCTTACTTTCTTTCTTCTTTTCTCTTCCTTCCCCTTCTCTCCCTTTTTTTTTTTTTTTTATTTTCTTTTTTTTTTTTTTTTTTTTTTTTCTTTTCCTTCTTCTTTCTTTTTTTTTCTTTTTTTTTTTTTTTTTTTTTTTTTTTTTTTCTTTTTTTTTTTTTTTTCTCTTTTTTTTTTTTTTTTTTTTTTTTTTTTTTTTTTTTTTTCTTTTCCTCTCCGTCTTTTTTTTTTTTTTTTCTTTTTTTTTCCTCTTCGCTCTATTTTCCTTCCCTTACTTCAATTTTGTTCATTTCTTTTTCTTTTTAATTTTCTTTTTTTTTTTTTTTCTTTCTCCTTTCTTTTTTACCCTCTCCCTTCTTTTTCTTTCATCCTTCACCTCTTACTCTTCCTTTCTACAACTTCGCTCAAGTGAGACACTATATGACTTTCTTGATATAAAAATTACGAACTAAAAGCCAGCAAAGCCACAACACTCCATCACAGATGAACTGCGCCCACCCAATGACACGCCTCCATCGTCTATGACTCTCCTCATCGCCCGGAGCTCCGAACCTTCTGTATTCTTCTTATGTTTTTTTCTTTTTTTAATACTCTTTCTTACCCTGGGTATTAATTCCTTTCTTTTTTTCTCTCTACTTTTTTTCTTTTTTTTTTTTTTTTTTTTTTTTTTCTTTTTTTTTTTTTTATTTTTTTTTTTTTTTTCAACCTTTTTTTTCTTTTTCTGTCTCTTCCCTTTTTTTTCTTTTTTTTCTTTTTGTTTCCTAAAACTCTCTTTTTCCCCCCTTCCTATTTTTTTTATTTTTTTTTTCTTTCCTTCCTACTCACTACTTTCCTCTTTTTTTTTTTCTTTATCCTTTACCCCTTATTTCTACTACTCTTTTTTCCTTTACTCTTGCTCGTGGCTTTTTCTTTTTTTGCTTCTCTCCCCCTTTATTTACTTACCTTCTTTTTCCCCTCCCCTGTTTTCTCTTTTTTTTTGGTTTTTTTGTTCTCTTTTTTTTTTCTCTCGTTTTTTTGTCTTTTTGTTTTTCTTTTCTTTTTTTACTTTTTTTCTCTTTTCATTTCCTTGGCTTTTGTTTTTTTTTTTTTTTTTTTTTTTTTTCTTTTTTTTTTTTTTTCTTTTTTTTTCTTTAGGACTAGGGACTCTTACCTCCTTCTCCTTTTTCTTTTTTTTTTATTTTTTTCTACTTTCCTCCTCTCCTTCCTCTTCTTTTTTTTTTTTTTTTCTTTCTTTTTTCCTCCCTCTTCTGCTTTTCCTTTTTTTCTTTTTTTTTTTTTTTTTTTTTTTTTTTTTTTTTTTTATACCTCTTCTTTTTCTCCCCTCTTTTTTTTTTCTCCTCCCTCGCTTGTGAACATTACAAATAGAATGAAGAATAGAAAAAACAAAGTACAGACTGACTCACCCTAAAACCTACGCAATCTTGAAACTAGCTTCGTTTGTTCGTCCGATCTTCGATTCCTGAAAAAGTTAGAAATAACAAGCAGTCCAAGAGAATCAATAGTGTTTGTCAAACATCAAAACATAAGTCCATGAAAATAGATTTGCAACAATCTCCCCCTTTTTTTATGGATGGCAAAATACTACGAAGACAGTTAGCAGTAAAATTTCAGGATCGACAAGTGTAAAAACATCATAAAACTTCTCCCCTTTTGACAATCAAAAAGGAGGAGGGAACAAAAGAAAAAGACAATTGCAAACATTTTTTTTTTTTTAAACTAAGGCATGAAAAATGATGTAGTATTCCATGTGATTGATTAAAAACTTGTGGTTAATGAGTTAACATTTTCTCAAACAATCCAAAGTTGGTAGAATATTCCGGTCATGGTTTACCCTTAGCTTAGACGTTTTTTTATTCTAGGTAGAATCCGTCTTTTGGAAATCAATGATCAACTCACAAGAAAATTATGTATATGAGAAAAAAGAATCATCCATCATTGGTTTAAGAAAAAATATCTTTATAAAATAATGAACCAAAGTAAATCATTCACGATCGCAAACAATCAAAATCAAGCCTTGAGAAAAAAAAACTTCTAAGTTCTAAAAGATTTAAAAAGCGAGAATAGCTTGCTTCTCGCTTTGAGTGGGCTCATTTTAATGCCTTCTTGTCAATTGAGTGGTCTTTGCGATCTTTTTATAGATTTTTTAATTTTGACGTCTTTTGCGTTTCTTTTTGTTTGCGGATCATTGGCAAAAAATTTTTATTTTTGCAGCTACATTCTCTTTTATAACCTCTTAAAAAAAATATTAGTTGGAGAGTATATCTTCTTAGATATTAGAGGATAGAGCTCTCTCTAACATATAAGGAAGAATTACATAAAAAAATTAATATCAAAGACGAGTAACAAGGGGTCTTGATGTGACAAAAAAACTTTTATAATTAATAAATACAAGATATATTTGCTTAAGCAAGCTTAAGAAAAATTCTTAATTTCATACACAATTTTATTTGAAATAGATTTTTGATTAGAAAAGAAAACCATGCCACTTAAAATAGGTTTGGAGAGAAAGAGACACAATTATAAAATATTTTACTCATCTAAGAGATTAAGAGATGAAAAACACATTGGACTACAATTTTCAAAAACAAATGGCATGAATATGTTATCATTTCAGCGATGAATTTGAAAAACTGAATAAGAAAAAAAAATTAAAAACAACACCAAAAACTAAGAGAAAAAAAAGCCAAAGAAAGTAACTAAAAGATCAATAATTCTTATGCTATTATTGTCAATCACACCCAATTCTGGCTTAAAGGAATTAAAGTGTCTTGAAGGCCAGTGTTGTTTTAGAATAGATGTCAGCCAATTGATTTTCAGTTGTTCACATTGGTGTAACTCAATAGTTCTTCCCTTATTCATCATGAACTCTAATGAAGTAAGCATAATGTCAATGTGCTTAGTTCCTTGATTGATGTGGATAGGATTCTTAGAGATGCATATGGCATAGTGTGTTGTCACACAAAGATTGAGATGGTGCCTCTACAGGTAATCCTAAATCACAATACATGTTATTTTAACTAAAGGACTTGGGCCACACAACTTCCAAGAGAAGAAATGTACTCAGCGCTTCAGCAGTGGAAAGTGCAACAGGAGTTGCTTTGCTTCCTACTAGATCAAGAGACAGAAACGGATTGTCCAATGAATTGACAAGTTTCTGAAGTGTTTTTTTCTATTCCACTTTGCCATCCTGCAAATCAGAGTCCAGAAAAAAATAACTCTCAAATGAAGTGCTGGGTCTACGCGGTACCAAATCCCTAAGGCCTTGGGTCCCCAAAAGTATCTAAAAATTCTCTTACAACAGTCAGCGTGGGACTCCTTAGGGTCAGCTTGAAATCTAGACAAAGGCAAATACTTAACATCAATATCAGGTCGGCTCACAGTCAAGTACAGTAAAGATCCAATCATGCCTCTATACTTCTTCTCTGATCAACAGACTTACCACTTGGGTCCTTATCCAATGGCAGCCTAGAAGTCATGGGAGTGTTAATAGCTTAGCTTTGTCCATTCTCATACTTCAAAATGTCCTTTATGTATTTTGTTTGATTTAAAAAGTTCCATCCTCCAATTGTTTTATGCTAAACCCCAAAAAGTAGGACAACTCTCCCATCAAACTCATCCAAACTCTCTACTCATTATTTTAGAAAAAATCATCACATAGTTTTTATTAGAAGATCCAAAGGAGTTATATCATCAACATAAATCTGAACAATGAGTAAATCATCTCTAACTCTCCTAAGAAAAAGGGTGGTGTCTACGGGTTCCCCTTGACAAAATTCCCTCTCTAGTAAAATGTGTTAAGCCTCTCATACCAAGCTCTTGGTGCCTGCTTTAATCCATACAAAGCCTTTTTTAATTTAAAAATATGATTTGGAAATTGGGAACTCTCAAAACCCCTGGGGGTTGCTCTACAAACACATCTTTTATTTCCCCATTTAAAAAGGCACTCTTGACATCCATTTGAAAAAGCTTAAATCCTTTATAACAGGCAAAGGCTAATAGCACTCTAATGGCTTCCAATCTAGCTACAGGGGCAAAATTCTTCCTCAAAGTCTATCTTCTTCTATTTGGTTATACCCCTTAGCCACCACATTTGCTTTATTCCGAATCACCACTCATGAATCATTCACCTTGTTTCTTAAAGACCCACTGTCTCAACTACACTTTGTCCCTTAGGTCTTTTCATACAAGCTCCAAATATCATTCCTTTACAAATTGATTCATTCTTCTTGCATTGCTAAAATCCCAAAACTCATCAGTAAGCGGTGGTTAATGGTGGTGGGTTTCAGTCAATGAGATAAAGGCAGAGTGGTTCACCTCCTTCTTATGTCCATGTCTAGTCTTAACTCCACTAGAAGGGTCTCCTAAGATCAAATCATTAGGGTGACTTATAGAGTATCTCCAATCTCTAGGCAAAGTGTGAGAAGGTCCAACCCTTTCATCCAAATCAATATTTTCTACACCTTTGGTGACTTCTCCTTACTCCTTCATTACTTTGGTGTTCTACCCATTCCCAAATTTTCTTTACTCCACTAGTAATCTCTCCAACCTCATCATAATTTCTAAACTCCATCTTTTCTTAGGATCAGACTCATCAAATACTACATGAGTGTCTCTCCAGCATTAAAATTCTCTTGTTAAACACCCTAAAAGACTTCACAACACTAGAATATCCAAGAATACTCCTTCATCAGATTTTGGATCAAATTTTCCCAAGTGACACTTTCTATTATTGTGAATAAAAATCTTACAACCAAAGACATGAAGGTGGGAAAGATTGGGTGTTCCTACCCTTCGGATCTCCATAGGGTGTCTTTTCTAATTTGGCTCTAACATTGTAAACTGTGTTAACCACTTTAACCCAAAAGTATTTTGGAAGTGAATACTCAGCAAGCTGACCTCTAGCGGCTTCCACCAAGGGTCCGGTTCTTCCTTTCAGCTACCCCATTCTGCTGAGGGCCTAGGAGCTAAAAAATTATGCGCTAATCCCTTTGTCCTCACAAAAATCTCCAAATTCTTTCATTCTCAAACTCTCCCCATACTCACTTGGATGCGTCAAAATCTCACAACCTAGCTTTTTCTGAATCCAAGTAAAAAATGTTTTAAACTCCTCAAAAGACTCATTTTTATGGGAAAGAAATCTAGTCCAAGTGAACCTCGAGTAGTCATCACAACACAAAACCATAGACATTCCCTCCCAGGCTGGCAGTGCTAATGGGTCCAAATAAATCTATGTAAAGGAATTCTAAAGGTCTAGAGGTGCTAATGTCCTTAATGGGGTGAAAGGGAGTGGACTTGCTTTCCTAGTTGACCGGCATCAAAAGGTGGTTTTTGAAACTTGGAGTGGGGACACCTATAACTAGGTCTTTTTGGTCACTTTCCTAAGGATTTTCATACTTGCATGACAAAGTTCTCCGGGTACCAAAACTATGAATCCTCAATCACTATTTTTAAGCAAAAAGAGACAGCAGCACATTGAATGTTATTAATCAAGCATGTAGACGTTGTTGAATCCTCTTCCCCTGCAAAATAGTGTTTACTTAAACTTATAATACATGAATTTACAAAGAATTGCACGATGAAGCCTTTATCACAGAGTTGACCGATGCTGAGAAAGTTGTACTTCAATCCATCTACAAGAAAAATATTTTCAATTATAAGGTTCTTGGAATTACCAATTATACCTTCGCGCCTACCACCTTCTGGTGGTGTTGTCTCCAGAGATAACCTTGCCTCAGTCTGCGACTCTAGTACAATAACTGGTTGGCATCACCAGTCATATGTCTTCAGAGCATCCATTGTCCAGGTATCACATACTCTCACGAGGTTTTTGTGAGAGCCCTCCTACAAAATTATCAAATGTTAAAATTTAGGAACCCAAGCAGGTTTGGGTTCCTTCTTATGAAGAGTAAGAATGCAATGCTGTTGGCATTGTCGTGAGATCAGTGCACCTTAGGTCTCCACCCGAATGTGTACTTATGGTGAACTGTGCAAGTGTGTTGAGACGTGTCCTAGCATGTCCACATGGAAAAATATCCAACTCCAGGAAAGGATCTTAAGTGGTTGAAGTTATAGATGGTCTCTTCCTAGGTTCTGGGCCAATTGATTCAAAGTATGGTGTCTCCAGGTTTCTTACATTGTTTCTAATTCATTATGCAAATCTTTCAAATTAGTGCTTTTTCAAGACCTCATTTTCAATCCTCAAATTTTTCTCCATCTCTTCAGACTCTTAAATTAGATTCAAGTGAGTGTGTGTGAAACTTTTAACTGCGCAACATGCTTTTCAAACTAATTTCAAATGATTTTTATTTTAATCTCATGCAAATTCATCAAGTAAAGTCATCATTTGATTTGAATCATTATTGATGGTCTTTTAGTCAAATTTCATGCTTCTTTTTGTAGATCAAGAATCTATAATTTCAAGCTAGCATTGTGTTTTCTTAATTTCCTTATATGATACGATGATTTTTTGTGTTGAAACTTTCAGAAGTTGATCGTATAGGAAAGTTCACAACGCTCATCTTAATCAAGATTTTCGTCTGCCGATAAGAGCACAATTCTCGATGTCTCATCTTCGGTTCCGTCTCCGATGAGTTCGAATGCAAGAATGCCGCCCAAATGCTTTTTGTACTCTAATCTTGTCCTTCCTTAGCTTAAGTGTTTCTCCTCACCCTTTCCTTTGAGTCTTGAGTTTGACTGTTAAGTGTAGGGCAATCAGTTTCTCTACGTGTCCTGGTTTTCCTACATCATAACAACGACATGTAGAAGCATCATAGAATTGTTAGATCCCTTTAACTTCTCCTAATGATGCTTTTGTTTTCTTCCATAGAACAGATTTGAATGCCATGATATAGAAGGTTGCAAACTTCATCGCTCTCAGACCCGGAAGAGTCGGAGTCCAGATTTGTTGTGCCTCAGTGCACCATTTTTTCGTCTTTTTCTCACCTTGTTCAAGTTTCTTTGATATACCCCTTGCTTGTAAGCAATGAGTGAAAGCAAGTAAGTTTGTCAATTGAATACGTGTTCAAAATCCTTAGATTCAGTATATAGCAGTAATCTTTTGCATCAAAAAGATGAAGCAGCATCTATAAAATACAATTCCTTTACTTTTTTTCAACAGTTGAAAGTTCTCATTCCTAAATGCATGCAGTGAAGTAATTATGCTGAGAAATCTAAGTATACATTCAAGAAACAGATTCAGATGGTTTCATAAGAAAAGTTTGTAGTCATAGCAAGAAGATATCAAATGAGATTATTTTACTTCATGGTTCTTCAGTTAACCTGATATATAAATTTATCCCAAATTCTCTTTACCAGTTTTTATAAGTGGAGACACGCATC
This sequence comes from Dendrobium catenatum, assembly GCF_001605985.2. Taxonomy (NCBI): domain Eukaryota; kingdom Viridiplantae; phylum Streptophyta; class Magnoliopsida; order Asparagales; family Orchidaceae; genus Dendrobium; species Dendrobium catenatum. The sequence goes on along the minus strand of NW_021411555.1, from coordinate 2,282 downwards.
GTAATCCTCAACTTTATAAAGCACAAAAAAAAAATATAGTTCAAACCATTTTGCATTGCAATTCGAGCTAAACTCTTTCATCAAAAGTCCCATTCAGTAACAAAGCAACTTTCTATTGTTAACATCAATTAATTTCCACGACGTAAGTGTGAGAATAACCTTCTTTAATAAGCATCTCAATGATGAGTAAAGTATGTGATTTAAATCAATCATTTGATGATCTTAGTCAAATTCATGCTCTCTTTGTAGGTTCAAAAATTTCTAAATTTCAAGCTAGCATGTTATTTTCTAATTTCCTATATGATGCTATGAATTTTTTTGGAACACTTCAAAGTTGATCTAGGAAGTCATCACATACCTCTTCGTTGATCGACGGTGTTCATCTACCATCACAGCACAATTTTTGTATCTCATCTTCGGGTTCATGTCTCCGATTGAGGTCGATGCCGGAATCGGCCCACAAATGCCTTTTTGTACTCCATTCTTGTCCTTCATAGCTGTAGGTTTTCTCCTCACCCTTTCCTTTGCTTGAGTGATCTCTTTACAGTCGTAGGACAATCGTTCTCACATGTCCTGATTTCCTGCATCTCATACAACACACGAGCATCAGGAAGATCCTTTAGAAATGTTATGATCCTAGATTCCTCTTGGGAGTACCACTGATAACGTTCGGTGGGACTGTTAGCCCTATAGAATAGGCCCAAGCTAACCAAGAGGGGGCCCCCCCCCCCCCCCCTTGGTTATCTTGGGCCAGTTCTATAAGGCTTAACATCCCTAACGAACTTTCACTAATCTTTTTGTATGATTTGACCAACTTTTTTGATAAGTCCTCCATATGATTTATCTTCTCTAATTATACTATATAATATTACATCGTACTGCATAATTTGCAAAAATTTATATATTATAGAGTTCTTCAAAGGTTTCAATCGCTCAACTCATCATTCTTCAAACTCCTAACCTCTCCAATCTAAATTCTGCAATCGCTGGTGAAAGTAAACACGATCAAATGACTAAAGGAGCTCCTCCTCTCATTACTTCGACGATCAATTTCTGTCTGCAAGAGATGAAAATATATACTACAAATTCAAGGAGGATCAAATCACTTTTTCTAAAATGCTCAATCAACCTGCTCTCAATTTCGAGGTGATGAACCTATTTACTTCTACAAATCTCCAATTCCTACTCACCCTAGCCTTTTATCTTAATTCTAAACTGCTCTACAAATTCTTATCCAACCTTAGGCTCAATATGGAAACATTTACCATGACCTCATATGTATGTCGATAATCCGTAGAAATCAATAAGGAAAATTTAGGGGAATATATCAGTCTTTCTATTGAAGGACCTTGTCCACAATCTATGATCTTTGCAACAGATTTTGATTGGAGTGTTGTCAACCTAGCCATTAGAAATGTGAATTTAAATCAAAATCAACCCTTAAACCACTCCCTAAATCAAAATACCCAAATTTTCTAGCATGTCCTTCGAACTTTAATTATACCCAAAGATGGTGATCGTGTGAACTTGACTCGACTTCTTTCCCTAGTCACCTATTTCATAATATCAAATATTCAATTTGATTGAGCTCAAATAATTATTGATTATATCCAAAATATGACTCCAATTCGACATCCCAATACCAAAAGAAAACAAAATGTCACACTAGGGCATGTCATAGGTTATATCTTAGACAAGAAATACCAAATTAACTATCTTGCACCTCCCGATAATCTTCCCATTTTCTATACGGATGCTTCCTTCCAAATTATTTTCCATCGAGGGCACGAGCACGATGAGCCAAATTATGTCGAAGAAGGGGAAGCTACTCCTACAGATGGACATGCACCTCCATCAATCCCACCACATGCACCTGCCAACCCTACCTACCCTCACGATGACATAATTTAAAGGCTCAAGTAATTAGAAATTAGGATGGCCTATCATATTCAATAACAACAATAATATAAAGAAGATATACGCTGGTTTGGAGAAAAGTTTTCTCAAATAAAAGATTAATTTACCTCCATATATAAATACTTTCCGTAACCACTATCACCGCCACCTGATCAGGATTCATCTTTTTTCAGTGCTTGTGTGTTGTGTTTTCTTATTTTATGTTTTGTAACATTCAACTTGATTTTTCTATGTTCCTTCCCTTTTTGATGTTGTCAAATGGGAGAGAGAAAATATATGTTTAATTGTATGTTTTATTTTAATAAAACTCTATATTTATTTTTTTTATTTTTTTATTATTATTTTTCTTTCTCTATCTTTAATTT
>NW_021411554.1:0-350 GCF_001605985.2 Dendrobium catenatum | reverse complement strand
TACAAAACTTAAATTGATAAAATTGGATTATGTTTTTTGTACATAGTGAAGATGTAATTTTTAAATAATTATATTATATGATCTAAAATTTAATTGCATGAAAAAATTTTTCTAAATTAAATTTTTAGGTTTTTTTTTGTTTTATATATATTCTTTCTCATGAATCTTTGAACTTGTTTTTTTAGTAATCATTGGGTTGTTTCTTTCTGAGAGAAAGCTTGAAGGAAAATCCTAGGGCTTAGGATAGAAAAGGTGATGTTAGTGAATTAGAGAAAGATCCTTGTGGGATTTGAGGGAGTGAGAGAGGGAGTTTCACATATATTCTCTAGTAAAATTACACCAAAGTTTCT
>NW_021411553.1:0-373 GCF_001605985.2 Dendrobium catenatum | reverse complement strand
TTGTTTGTGATAGAGATTGATAGTTTTGGGTGAAATTATTGAAAAGTAAAGCCTCTCTCTCTCTTTTTCTCCCTCTTCTATTCTCCCTTTCTTATGTCTCGAGATATATGTTGAAAGATTACAAAGTGTATTTCCAAAAATAAAGGTTCCAAAAGCAAAGCAACAAAACCGGCATTCAAGCCCGAAGAAAGGTACGTCTTTATTTTCAGTATATTTCAATTATTTCATTATTATTTATTAAACATGCTCTAATCCCTATTTCTCCCTGTTTTCTTTTCTTTATTGACATAAACTGCGAGGAACGGTACCGGTCAAGTGAACAAAAGTACAAGGAGTTAATGACGTCAGTCGCCTCTATCCAGCCGGGTAGAGG
>NW_021411552.1:0-1497 GCF_001605985.2 Dendrobium catenatum | reverse complement strand
TGATCTTACTCCTCATTATGATCTTAAAGCTCTTCCAACCCCGGGAGAATGACGCCGAAGCTGTACTACTTATTTTCTTTATTTTTGTTATGTAGAAATAACCCATAGCTTATTTCCTCTATTTTTGCTTTATATCGGTTCATGTAGCGTAAACAACCTAAGGGTATGCATAAATAGTGCAATAATAACAAAGATGAGCAGCTTTTGGCCTTGTGTAAATTCTCAATTTAGAGATATCTTGTGTATCCTGAGTCTTGTAGTTCAGTTGGTAGTGTTTTCTGTCTTGTATCCTGAATTCTTGTGATTCAGGTGGTGGTTTCCGCCTTTCCAAACCATCATGTGGTTCGTCCGTTTTCCTAAAGGCTGATCTCTGTCCAGAGGTGAGGTGACATCGCTCTTGCTAGCCGGGCTCAGTCCCAAACAAAGCCTTAGTTAGCAAAATAAAAGATGGTACACAATAGGCAACATGAGATCTTTGTCATTGAGTAACAAAAGAACCAAAATAAAATGATATATAAGTATTAAACAACTTATAAAATTTGTTAAAATCATGGAACACTTGATTAAAATTAGTAACTTAAGTGTTTAACAAGTATTCGTTGTACAAATAAATATATCACTCATGTTCACTTTTAAGCAAATTATAAATTAAGGTGACATCGCCAACTGAATGCATTTAGAGGCTATTTGGAGAAAAAATAGGATTTAATTTTTTGTAGGATTTAGTAAATTCTATAAATTCGAATTTATCAAATTCTGCTGAAGTTAATTCCTTAAAATTATTTGACATGCTAAATATTGTAGAGCCGTTTAATAATGAAATCCAGGATTTAAGACGGCCAGTTCATTAAAAAAATAAAATTAATTTGAGTTTTAATTTTAATTTACATTTTAAGTAGAAGCTACTTATTACTTATGAGTTTAAGTACTATTAATAAATTATAATTACAAAAAAACATAAATAAAATTAAATTAATTACGAATGTTGCAGACTAGAATATACGCGGTGATAGAGTTAAAAAATTTTCGTCTCAGTGTTGTACGGATATCTAGCACACAAACATAGGAGAAATAGCAACACCAGAATTTTTACGTGGAAATCCTTGAAAGGGGAAAAACCACGGGTCCACGCCCAGTTCAAAGAGTTCCACTAGTGTTTGCTTGAAATACAAGAGGCTGACTCGTTTTTAAAGCTTAGGACGATCAGATTACGATGAATCACTTTATGACTGAAAATTAGTTACAACGACGGGCAGAGTTCCGGCGTCACTTGGAGATTGGGTGGAATTTTGGTGTCACTTGAACGTCAGGTTGAATTTTGGCGTCGTTGGGGCGTTGGGAAGAATTCCGAAGTCACTCGGGCGTTGAGAAGAATTCAGGCGTCACTCCGGCATCGGGCAGAATTCCGACGTCACTCGGGCGTCGGGAAGAATTCTGGCGGTGATCGTGGAGGAGTTTCTTCCCTCTAATCCTTCTCTTCTTTTTCTCTTCTTCTTC
>NW_021411551.1:0-530 GCF_001605985.2 Dendrobium catenatum | reverse complement strand
AGAGCCTAAACAGGAAGTGCTTTTGTATAATTCAATACTAAAATTATTTCTTGTGAAGTTAAACTCTAAGTGGCGAAAACCATTCAATATTATAAAGTTATGTCCTCATAGAGTTATAAATATTTAGGATACTAAGAACACCCAAATTATGAAGGTCAATGGTCAGAGATTTAAGCTAAACTTATAGGAAACATATTGATTTATGAGTTTAGTTGAGTTGACTCATCCTAGATAAAAGGTATGATAGATTATGTTTGATTGATGTTCATGTTTACAATTAGAAGTTACTTTGGTTAGCTATAAATTATGCTCTAAGGAAGATATGAAATGTTTGGTAGACTTTGCCTTATGGGTGAAACATGTATAGAAAAATCTGCCAGAGAACTATGACACTAAGTACCTAAATGCCACAACACTATCTCAATTCCAAAAAACTATTTTTTAAATAGATCCAAAGCTCTGAAGGAACTCAACATCATATTGCTAAATCGGACTTATAGCGCTATAATGCTGAATATGCACCATCGCAA
>NW_021411550.1:0-277 GCF_001605985.2 Dendrobium catenatum | reverse complement strand
CCATGAGTTCTGGTATTGGTAAAGGGAATTCATCTTTAGGACATGACTTATTCAGATCCCTATAATTGACACAAATCCGAATTTGACCATTCTTCTTTCGGACCGGCACGACGCTGGCTACCCAAGAGGGGTATTATTCCTTACGAATAAACCCGGCTTCGGCCAATTTCTTAACTTCAGAAATGACTTGTTGTTCGATTTCTAAGCGCATGCGTCAAGGAGCTTGTTTGACAGGAATGACATCATGTTGAACTCCAAGTTTATGAACTACTACCTC
>NW_021411549.1:0-286 GCF_001605985.2 Dendrobium catenatum | reverse complement strand
ATAGATTAGGTTTGAGTCAGCTTGTAATATTTCATTTCTTGAGTCTATTATAAATGGAGTGGTTCCTGATGCTAAGTAACCTTGCACACAGACACACATGGGGGAAATTTTTCGTCTGTTGATTAGAGTTCTCTATTTTGATCACATCATTCGGGACGATCCTACTATCATCTTGGACGATTAGCTAAAAATAGAAAACCTAATTAGGGTATCATGGTTAAGGCAACTGTCATTAAGCACATCATCCTGGACGATATTTGTATAAGCCTGGATAATAGGCTCAAAT
>NW_021411548.1:0-403 GCF_001605985.2 Dendrobium catenatum | reverse complement strand
AAAGCAATTATAGGAGGGAGAGTTTATATGATGATAGTAGTAAATAATTGTAGGTTACATGTCATGTCAAAATAAGCATCATAATCTAAAGTCAAAGACATGCCAAAGTGAGTAGTTACCGCATAATCAAAGGAGGAAACAACCTGACAGATAAAGATATATGGAACATTATAGCAAGTGAGCATATTCTTCTTGAGAGAGAAAATTCTAACATTAGTACACTAAATAGTTGAGTGTAACAGTGATGACATGTTGAGCAGCTGGTTGACAATCAAATTTGTCTCAACAATGATCCAATGCGTGATTAGTTCTCTGACAATTCTGACTTGGTAAAAAAAATTTACAACAACCATTACGGTCACCATGACCATGATTTAAAATGATAACCTTTGGTCATAGCAGC
>NW_021411547.1:0-269 GCF_001605985.2 Dendrobium catenatum | reverse complement strand
TCGCGGGAGGAGGCTGAATAGGCTGGTGCTCCTCAGAGCTTAAGGATCGATCCCAGTGTTTTCGAACGACTCCCCAGAGTTCCCCCATTCTCCCAGCGTCTTCCCTCGAGCTCCCGGACCTCCCCTTCCATCGCTTTGAGCGAACTCCGGCGAAAGGCTTCGGCATCCCGCTCGAAGTCGTACCTCCGGCCGTCCTCAAGTCGCGGCCTCTGAAGGAAACCTGCTCGCCGCAGTCCCCTGAAGCTTCCTGATAGAGAAGCTCATTCGTT